>NC_025856.1:363796-399927 GCF_000755165.1 Leishmania panamensis | reverse complement strand
GTTAGGTCGTCGGGGGTCGGGGGGGGGGGGGCAGAGGGTATAATTAGGGACAGATAGGGGATACGAGCGAATCAAAAAAAAAAAATGCCAAGTCACAAAAATAGAGAACAAGCGGATTAGTGGTTGTGTGGAAAGGGAGTAGGAGAGCGATGGAGAAGGAAGGAGGGAAAGGAGAACGTCTGCATCACGGGCTTCCTCCACCTCGGCGTCGCTGATTTTCTTTCTTTCTCGTTTCGCTTTGGTTTACCGCACCTGCTTCTTTAATGAGCCTAGGAACCAATTCCAATCTCTTGGGGGATGTGTCTCTCTTTGTATGTACGTGGATGTGCGTGGGTGTGGGTGTGTCATTTCTGTGTGTTCACTTTTTTTTTAGGAGCACGTCCTAAGTACTGATGTGTGTGCCCGCTCTCTTGGGGGACGGAGGTCGATGAGAGGGGGGGGGGCGTTGCACCTGCGGTGAGAGAACGTGTACGCAGAGAAGGGAAAAAATGCGGGAATCCACAAGCAAGAGAGAAAACGCCACAACGACAGAAAAAAAGGAGGGTGAGACCCCCTACAACGTGTACGCCCGCACGGGTATACAGACGAGTGGAACAGTGCCTCCACTACCCCGGTGTACACCCCTGAGCAATTGGCTGGACGGGGTTGGGTGGGTGGGTGGGTATCCATGAAACGGCACGAAATAGTGCGAGAAAGGGGAGTGGTAAGGGGTGCGTAGTCACACAAGATGAGGTCAAGGGGAAGGAAGAAACAGGGGTGGAAGACAAAGTGTATGAAGTGGGCATGAGCAACCAGGGGAGATGCGACGCAGCGAGGACGACAAACGCCCTGCACAGCGCTGTGAAGACCAAAAAAAGGTAGCACCAGAATAAAGGTGCGTACGAGCCCATTCAGCAGACGTACATGAAGTGAAAAAAAAGGTCGAAACACAGGCCACTAAAGGAAAAAAAAACGCACGAAAGTAACAGCGAAAGGGAAACGTCTCTACCACACATGCGCCAAGCGAGACGAAAGAATGTCGAGAGAGAGAGAGAGAGAGGGAGGGAGGGAGAGAGGCCAACGCAACCGTACTAGGTCCTTGCCTGCTGGCGGCTAAGCTCCTGTATGCTTGAGGGAATAAAGCTCACGTTCCTCCATGTTAAACAGAGTGAGAGAAAAGTGCGTTTTTCCTCTTTTTTGTTTGCTTGTTTCGTCTACTCATAGTGAAAACTACACTGATGTACGCAGTTGACAACGCCCACCGCTGTCTTTTCAGCGCTATTATTCCTGCCATCCTCCGCACTCTCTCCTCTTCCACCCTACCCTCCTTTTCTCCGTTTCCAAGGCAAAATAATCGGCTCGGGGAAGCTGCACACCACAACCTGGAGGGATGCAGAAGGAAACACAAGTTCAAAAAGTAGGGCGTGCTGCGTGAGTCGACCACGCGCCAAACAGGGGACATCGTGAGCAGCCTCTCCCCCCCTTTCTCCTTTGCGTCTGAAAAGACGATAAAAACACGCAATGACAAAACGCCATTGAAGGCAACAACGTCGCTCACAATGGTGACTGCCCCGTGTGGCTCCACTGCCAAGACAGATGAAAAGCCCCACTTCTTTCCCAACGTGTCCACTCTCTGCTGTACAGCACGCCTTCCACCCCACTCGGCCCCCTCCAGACCTCCCACAGGGCCCACCGCGTGGTGCGCAGCAGCGCCAGAGACGCGCGCTACAGCAGTGCGCCCGCTCAGCCATCGGAGCACGGCCCCTGCCTCAAATTCTATCCGCCCGCCTCACAGCCGCTCCCACCACGCCGGCCGCCACCTGAGGGGGCGTCCCTCGGGGTGGTGGGCAGGCTCCCTACACCGGTAGGTCGCGAGGGCCCGGTGGGGGATGCGTTCGAGCCGCGCTGGCACTGCGCGCATCACATGGGTGGCACAAGCGGGTTCGCTGCTGCCCCGCCGCGACGATGCCACGCCAGCCAGGGCCGGGCCGCCGCCATCAAAAGCGCCACATCGCTCTGGCCTCCCCACGCTGTAGGCGCTGGGCCCTGAGATGCCCACGCACTGCGGTGTGCTCCCTCGCCACCAGGGAAAGCTGAGGCGTTATCGAAGGGGAAAAAAAGAGCAACAAGGATGTATTGGCGAGTATGCTACTATACACCTGTGGGAATCCCTTCAGGAGAGTAAGAGTGGAAAAGACAGAGTAGGCAGCCTGCTCGATCCGTGTACTGTACGAAAGCTGAAAAGAATGTATGAATCGGGAAAAGGAAAAAAACATATGGTACCTCTCGGATGTTGACGGTGCACTTGCCGGTGTGCCTCGTCTAGTACTCAAACTGCGAGGTGCGCATGTTGTACGTCCCTAGCACCCCCCTCGCCTGCCCGCCTCTTGTATGGCGTGGCAGCGCTGAAACCACCGCCATGAAGGAGAGCTCCTCGCGCGGAGGCCGGCGTAGAGGCGCGGCTGTGCCTCTCAAACGGAGTCCCAACTTTGCGTCCGTAGACGTGCAAGTCGATATCGCCGTCAAACTCGAAATTTGACTGACTCTGCAGTCGGCCTTGGCTTGGCGACTGCACACCGACTCGACCACTCTCGTCCAATGATAGCTGGTACGACGACGATACTCGCAAACCGCGCGATGAGGCTCGGCTAAGCGGCTTCGGTGCACTGACGGCGCTGCCGTTGATACCCATGCGCACTGTCGAAGGCTGACGGCTGGAAAGACGGCTACCAACTGAGTCGTTGACCTTATTCGCCTCAGGGTGCAGTGGCAAAGCAGAGAGAAGCCGATGCTGGCGCAGACGATCCATGCGGCGGCGCTCCCGTGCACGCGCCTCGACGGCTGCGACGTGTGGGTCGCCTACAAGGCGGATCTTGCCGCCACTTTCGATGGACTTGCCTCCCTGGATGGAAAGCAGCTGACCGGGAATAAGGTTAGACAGCACAACCTTCTTTGTAGCAACCCTGAGCTGGTCGGCGCTGCCAGTGGTGTACAGGTTCCCCTCGCCGCCCATCTTGCGAATCTGAGCGGCCACAGCGTCCGCCTCCATGCGCCGCACCTCCGCCTGCAGTCTTTCTGCCTCCGCGTTTTTCTCCTCGCGCCACGCCGCGGCTGCCATCGCCTCCTCCACCAGCCGCTGCCGCTCTTCTTCCTCTAGTGCCTTCTCATCTTCGGCGGCAGCTTGCCAGAGATCTGTGGCGACCTCCCAGAAATCGGCTGCTTCTGCCTCCTCGCTTGCGATGATGCTCGTGCGCTTGTTGAACTCCTCCTCGCAGAATGAAAGGAGGGCCCTGTGCTGGACGGCCACCATTCGCTCGACGACCTCGCCTAGAGAGGAAGCAGCAATGACAAGCACCCCGTCCAACGCACTTTCCTCAGCCTCGTGCAAACTGGCACGGGCCTGTCGCTCGCTGGCTACAAGCTCGTCGACCTCTCGCTTGCACTGCTGTTGCCGAGCTGCCTCCAGCGCATTGGCCTCTACCTCCTCAGCCCTCTGTTGCTGGAGGCGCTGCCCGACTTCGTGCCTCTGGCGTCGTTGGCGCAGCTCTGCAATCAGTCGCTGCAGCGTCACCGCATCAATGGTCGAGTCAGGCAAAAATGCTGCGTGACTGCCGTAGACAGCTGCAGCCATATCTCCGACGTTGTTCTCACTAGAAGCACCAGTGCCTCCACGTGCTTGCATCACTGCATTGTGCTCAGCTGCGCCATAAACTAGGGTGCTCGAGTTTGGCGTCCCAATCACCATTGACGAGCTGCCGTCCCTCTCTGCAGCTGTGTACATTCGGCCAAGCGGCGACGTGTTACCGTCGGGGCCGTCGTCACGTCCTGTAAGGCGGGTGACGTACACGAGTGCAACTTGCAACGAGGCCGTTAGACCACTTAAGGGCAGCTGCTCTGCCCGCACGTAAAGTGCCTCTTGCTGGGCCTCTTGAAGAAGGTCTCGTAGCTGCGATTGCTCTGCCGCCCGCTTTGCCGCCACTTCCACATCCATCTGACGAGCACACTCGCGCTTACGCAGCGCTTCCCCAGCGTCATCCTTGCGTCCCCTAGCGCGCTGCGAGCCAACCCGCTCAGTGTCGCGCGCGCGACCTGTGCCAGCCAAACGGCTCTGAACTACCTGCAACACATGTTCTGTAATGTAGTCCAAGTCCAGCGGCTCCGTTGCGGGTGATGGCCTTGACCTCTCCGCCCTACCAGACTGCTGCTCTGGGGGTGCGCTCCCCGTGTTGATGCCACTCACCTGTAGTGACGCGCAGACAGGGCCAGATGACGCAACAGATGGAGTTGTCAAGTCACGGAAGTGGGTCACCTGTAGAGGCGACATAGGCATCTCCTGGTACGCGCGCCGAGTTGGGTCTACCGCGCCATGGGACTGCTCTCTTTTACCAGTCGTGCCCTGCTCTGTGCGCTGTGGCGGGGCGACCGGACTCGCGCAGCTGGGAGTGGCGCCAGTCGTCTGTGCCAGCGGCGTTGCCGAGGAAGTGGCATAGCGTGTACTTGGCAGCACTTCCTCCATCAAAGGTGGCAGTATCCCTGGCGGGTGAGCTGGAAGAACCGCTCGGACACTGGGCGGGCGAATAGGTGAGTCGCATCGTCTCTTTTTCGTGTGATCTACGCGGGGGAGCGCCAGGGAGTTGCCGGGGCCTCCGTCTAAGCCACAATCGGCGCTTGACGAGCTCGGCAAGTATGACGACGAGACGGGCCTCCTCGTGTTTTGCCTGTTGCCCTCACTATGCCTTTCGCGACGATTTGATTCAGAGCCCCTCGAGCCCAACCTTCTCCCTTTGAGCGATACAGACGGAGGCGAGTGAGCGCTGTGACGACGACTTCGGCGACAGACGCAGATTCGAGGCCTCCGCATTTCCACCCTCCGTGTTGAAGTTGAACTCAGCTCCGAAGATGACAGCGACGCCGACGACGAGAGAGATGAAGTCGAGTCCGCGTCCTCCCAGTCCGTGTCTCTGTCACTCGAGCAGCTGTATGTGCTGTCAAACGAGTCGTGGCCCTCGTCACCGTCCGCCAAAATGAGCGGTGACGCGCTTCGCACGCGTCCGTGCTGTGCAGCGCCCCTCCGCTGCTGCTTATCCACCACCACACAGTCCGACGTGTCACTTGCCCTATCGATGCTACTTGAGATAGAAACGCACACACAAAGGGCAGAGTCAAAAAGCGATGGGCAATGCTCATTGAAGTCGGAAAGCACGTTACTACGTCTTTTTCTTCCTTTCGTGGCACGTCTCCCGCCTTCGTGACTTTGATACCGATGCCGGTGCTCATCACGAGCACGACCTTGGCAATGTGGAGCCGGCGGGGGTACTGGATGGGACCCTTGGCCCCCTCCGATTGGAGGAAGCCGACGCTCTGCTCTGTCGCCGTGCGCCGCATCGCGATGGCCATGGGAACGCAGGCGGCGCTTGATGCCTGCCAAAGCGCCACCACAATCACGACAGCCTGCGCACGTGTCCACGATGTCCTCAAGTGGCTTCCTTGAGGGAAAAAGCAGCAACGGCGCTGATGACTCACATGGCACATAGTTTACTGGAGACATAGGAGTCAAACTACGTCCACAGCTTCTGTATGTGGATTTTGTGGCACTCTTGTTCTGATGCGAGGCAGCGCCGGGCCGCCGAGGTGTGGTGTGCTTGCTTCGTGCATCTTCCAAAGCTTCGTGTAGTTTGTACGGCTTTGCTATTCGCCCTCTTCGCACGGGTAACAGCGACTTGTCATTTTCTGCGGACTTCCGTCCGCTGTTGTAGCAGCGTGCTGCTACTTGGTCTTTGCTCTGCTCGCATAAGCCCCTTATCTCACTATCACCTTCAACCGATTCGCTATTCCTTGCCTTTTCAGTCCCTGTCACTTCTTTCGCGCCCTTTGCATACAATGACAAGCCCTCAGCTTTCTTTCTCTCCTCGATAGGTGGAAGTTGCCGCTTATGGAGATGAAAAACACGGTAGTGTCGTCCAGACGAAGAAAGGTAGTCACAGTATCTCTCAGAGGAAGCACTACCTATTGTATGCTGCTCTTTGGATGTTCCACTGAGTCCAGAGATTTGCCTCCTGCCTTCAGCAACACGACTGGCAGTGATACTTTGCTGCCGAGACTCAGGCGTACCTTTTCGTACTGCTCCTAAGGAAAATACGGCATTCGATTTACCAACATGGTCTGCATTTGCGGCCGACACAGCATCTAGGATGGCGGCGGTAGGAGAGTCTAAACCGTAGAAGGCATGTTCGCTCTGATACCCCTTGCTTACTCGAACTGGCTCCCCGTTAACGAAAACTGTATCCTCATGGAAGCGCTCCTCATCGAAAAGCACGGAATCCATGCTTCTCTGTTGCAAGGGCACAGCTGAAGGGGGCTTGGAATGATGTTGCGCAGAAATATGCCCGGCGCACTCCAGGGGCTTCCTACAGTAGGCGAGGTAGTTTCTCTGTGCTGCAACTCGAGTGGTTAGCTCGCTTTGACGTGCCGGCAACGATCCGTTCCGCACAAAACGGGGAAAGGTACTGCCTTGAGCAACAGCCTCGGCAGCCTGGTGGCACCTGTAGTTCATGTGCAAGTGAGATGGAGCGCACCGATTCTGGATGCACTCGTTTGACTTCTGTTGTAAGTAATTCAAATCAATGGACTTCATCCTGGACCGCTGCTCCTCATAGCAACTTAAACAGTCAAGACTGAGGGCGTTCATATTAGTGTGGCAGTGATGCGCCATTTCATAAGAAAATGCTGCTGCAAACAGAATAAAGGAAATCTAGCTGTGAAGTGTAATATGCAAAAAAAAAAATACGAAAGGTCTCTCTCATATGAAACAAGAAGGAAAAACCTAACGAAGTCAAAGAGAAAATAATTTACAAGGGAGAAAAAAACTGCACAGCTTCAGAACTTGGAGTCTCTGAAGCGTGCAAAATGGTAGGCTTACTTTATTTGCACGTTTGCTCGTCGTGTAACAAAAAAAAAAATGGAGTATGTGGGAGCATACATGAAGGTGATAAATGATTTTTGATGTTTTCCTGCTCTCTGCCTCTGTTTCAGTTGTTATTGTATTTGCACTCGTAGAGAGAGGTTTTGCAGAAGGTTGGTGGAAAGGGAGAGGCAAGTAAAACTCCAAACAGAGCAAGTATAGAGCACAACAGTTCGCACATAGCATGAGTTGGTTTTTTTCCTATTTGTGGGTGGACCTTAAAGCACACAGTGGTTATCTCCAGCATTAAAAAAGAGCACTCGCTGCGCAGTGAGACAGTAAAAACCATCATAGCTCCGAGAAAGGACACCACCAATAAGTGGGTGCATCTAGCAAACCCATAAGAACCGGTGGTGCCTTTGACGAAATATACTCTCTTTTCTTTTTGTGATCGGCAGACCGCGCAGAGAAGCTAATAAGGTGTTTTTAGCTAACCAGGAAAGGGAAAAAAAGCAGCTCCCGCAGACAAGACGCCACACCGAAGACTACGCTTACTCAGTTTGTTTAATCGTGTTTTTTGTTTGTTGAGAAAACGAGGTGCTGCACGTAGGAAGATAGGAAGGCTCGTTTTTCTTTCATAACGCAATCTAAAATATAGATACAACGTCTAATCCGAACGAAAGAAGGAAAAGATAGTGAAGCGCTATAAAAAGCACACCGCCGCTCAAAAGAGAGCAGTCACTTCCATGCAGCCATCTCCTCCACATTATCTATCCATTGATATCGCCAAGATTTAGTGGGGAAAGTGACGATTATGCTGCACGTCCCAAATCCGTTGCGCAAAAGCATATTTCCACAATACGGAAAAAAGTGCCACCAAAGTGGCCCAAACTTTTGGTGCCAAAAAAAAGACTTCAGGGAGGCCATCCCCTCGCACAGCACAGCCTATGACAAATGGGTATGTCTCGCAACTTCAGGTAAGAAAAAGGGCCCAAGAGAGGAAGTACTAGCGCCGGTATTTGGAGTCGCGCGAGGTTTTGTGATGACGGTATGAAGGCGCCTCATCACGTCGATGACGGCGTGAATGCTCCTTCGACGAGTGATCCCTCTCACTCCTCCGCCGCGAGCGCGGTGATCGCGAACACTGCTGTCTCTTGTATTGCTGTTCATCGGAAGGCGTGTAGTTGCGCGCTATTTTCTTAGCTGGTTTTGCTCTTTTCACTGATTCATTGAGACGGCTAGCAGCAGCTTTATTAATAACAGGCGGCTTTCCGGGTGGTGGTGCGGGAATTGGGCCAGTGCGCTTCTTGATAATACTGACTACACGCTCACCAGAGCAAAGAGTGTACTCCTCTGCTGGGAGAGTAATGTACGTAGCTGTATTTTCCGATGGAGGCAGTGCAATTGCCTCTGCAAGGTCCTCCAAGGCAGGTGTCTCAGTTTCAATTTTCTCGGTAGGCACTCCAACAAGTACTAGCAGCTCTTCTGCTGAGAGCGTTGCGGCTGCATCGTTTGACGGCGTCGCTGATGTGCAAGTAGCACTATTGGTGATAGCCTCTGAAAGGCCAACTTCTGCTTTGATATCTACCTTTGGCTCAGCGGCGAGTTCGGGCTTCTTAAGTTCTCGCTCTACTTGACCAAAAGCACTCTCGTCTTTGATAATTTTCAGAAAAGGCTCCTCGGGCACGAACCGCGCTGGCTCCTGTGCTGATATCATGCGCTGGCGCTCCGCCTTCTCCTGTTCCTTTTTCGCTTGTAGAGCAGTTTCCTCTTCTAAAGCCTTCCTAAGACGCTCCTTGATTTCGATTTGGCGCTGAAGCTCCGCCTCCGCAGTTCTTTGCGCAATCAGCGCCGCAGCTTGGCGCTGCTGGAAAAGTCGCTTGTTGTACCGGCGAAAAAGTGGATGGTCACTGGAAAGGAAATTGAAGCGCGGTGTTGTGCGTAGAAGCTCGTCAAAATCGAGACCAGATGCCGAAATCGCACCGCTGGCGCGCCGATCGTCATCCTCCAATACTCGTGCAATAAGCTCTGACATACCGGATGTGTTCTGCAGCTTGATTGTGAGATTAATACTTTTGCGTGCTGCCTCATTGAACTGCTGTTCATTTTCAACAAAATCACCATTTACGTCAAATACCATAAAGCCGACCGGGATATTGGCGGTGGCGGCTGGCGAGTGAGGCGCAACTCTTGTCACCTCTGCATCGCTTCCAAAGATGATGCCTAGCTGCTCTAGGGGCTGTGACAAAACCTTCTTCTCTAGCCGGCGAACAACTACACCAGCATTGTCGGGTGCCGCGTTGTTGTCAACCACAGTTGCACCGCTCTTCAGGCGTTGCAAAAAGGAAGACATTTATACTGAAAAGGGAGAGAGAGTACAGCTAAAAGAAAAGTGAGCTGTAACTGAAAACATGCTCTGTGAACGTAAGAGAAGCGGTGTACCTCATAGTTGGCATTTGAGCGTGGTGTTTTTGTTTAACCAGAAGAAAAAAAAAGCGATTAAGATACGGCAAGAGGAGGTGTTGAAAATGCAGTGCATGAATCATTTCGATAGTAGTAGTTTTTCAAATGGCGCTGACAGTTCGCCTATTCACATTGCAATACATTTCTGGTCTCTTTTAGGGGAGCACTAGGTTCCGCTGAAAATAGAAAATGAAGAACCCTGTTTGTGGCAAATGAATTGGCTCATCGGGGATGGACCAAGAGACTGGAAATTATACGTACTTGATATTGCGCGATTACAGTGGAAAGTGGTGCAAGCAGAAGGGAGAAAATGAGAAACGGCTAAGCCACGCCTGACTTTGTAGTAGCCTGTGTATTTAAACGAGTGCAAATCATCGAATTACGTGTTACACCATTTTAAAGGGTGCCATATACCACATTGGAAAGCCCAGTGGTGCAGTTGCTGTTGTTTTGCAACGCTACGTTAGATGCCGCAGATTGGCCCTACCATCATGCCGTAGCGCAAGCTCCCTCAGTACAAGGCATGCGACCCTGCAAAAAAAAAAAAAAAAAAAGCGGAGAGCGGAAGAGCCGTTGTGTGCCAACTTGTCGTGATGCTCCCTCCCCCTCGGTTGGGGAAGAGGGGTTTGAGATCTCCAGCGGGGAGGAGGGTGCAGCAGGAGGCGTCACCGAAAGGGGGGTGGGTGTGTGCGATGCTGTTTGGAGGCAGGTGGCTTAGAAGCAAGGTGGGGGAAAAACTGGGGCGTTGAAATCGTATGGATCGGCGTGCGGGGGTTTGCGCCTCCCGTGCCCCCGCCCCCAGGAGAAAAAAGGCGAGAACGCCTCCCCACCCCACCAAAAGGAGCGGTGGCCCCAAAAGGGGCACGGCACCCAGTGTTCCTGAGCCATCGCTGATCTCAGGACTGACTAACCCTGTGGGCGCCTAACTTCAAAAGCCAGACGGGACACGGCGTTTTCATCAAAACATGGTCGTACTGGTAAGGCCCCGAAATTCCGTTCGGGCCGGAATCGCATAGCTTGTTGTAGCGAAAGAAAAGTCATCCGTGACAGGATTCGAACCTGCAACCCTCTGATCCGTAGTCAGATGCTCTTCCATTGAGCCACACGGACGCGCTGTTCGAGTATGATGCTATGAACATCCATGCCATCAATCAGAGACGCATACGTTTGACTCTCATAAGCGAGCGTAGCGCAGTCGGCAGCGCGTGGGTCTCATAATCCCAAGGTCGTGAGTTCGATCCTCACCGGTCGCATTTTCTTCTTGGCCCCCCGGGCAGCGTGCTGAGCAGCCCATGCGCCCCCTTGGAAAGACGACCCTGGAGGCGGACGGCGCGATACGGTCAACCAAACGCGCACGCGCCCCAAGAACGGCAACCAACAACAACGGAACGAGGAGCCAACGCCCCCAACGACATCTCTGAACGCTATCTGCCTGCCTCGTACGATAAGTAGCGACGCCACGGGAGACACGAAACGTTCATTTTCAGGAACCCTTTTACCACAGCAAAACGCCAACGGAGAGTGCCCCACCGTCCCTGCTGGAAAGGGGCGTCGTTGTGGAATTGTTAAGTGGACAGAAAGGGGTAGGAACCCACCCCTCCCCACACGCACGGGCGCGGTGACACGCACCAAGTGGAGAGAGTAAGAGAGGCGGCAGAAGAAAAACGAGAATGAAGAGAAGTGAGTGAGATGAAGTAGGGCGAGAGATATTACTCGCAACAAAGCCTCAGCCACACGGCGCCAGCAGCGGGGCATTCAGATGGTGACTCGGCACGCGACACTTGAGGCAGGGGGGGGTCGTGGCGCCCGCCATGCCCCACACACGCACACACACACTCTCTCTCCGCATCACTTGCAATACTGCAGGGACGCTCATCTATGAGTCTAAATACAAAAGAAGCACCACACACACCGCCCCTGGTCTTCTGTTGGTAGCCTTCCTTGCTGCTTAGCCGCTGTACACACAGAGCATGGACGCGTCGCCCCCTTTTCCATCCAAGACTTTCGTTCATCATGTCCACTCTCTGCTGTACAGCATGCCTTCCACCCCAGTCGGCCCCCTCCAGACCTCCCACAGGGCCCACCGCGTGGTGCGCAGCAGCGCCAGAGACGCGCGCTACAGCAGTGCGCCCGCTCAGCCATCGGAGCACGGCCCCTGCCTCAAATTCTATCCGCCCGCCTCACAGCCGCTCCCACCACGCCGGCCGCCACCTGGGGGGCGTCCCTCGGGGTGGTGGGCAGGCTCCCTACACCGGTAGGTCGCGAGGGCCCGGTGGGGGATGCGTTCGAGCCGCGCTGGCACTGCGCGCATCACATGGGTGGCACAAGCGGGTTCGCTGCTGCCCCGCCGCGACGATGCCACGCCAGCCAGGGCCGGGCCGCCGCCATCAAAAGCGACACATTGCTCTGGCCTCCCCACGCTGTAGGCGCTGGGTCCTGGGATGCCCACGCACTGAGGTGTGCTCCCTCGCCATCACGATTTCTTTTCAAGCGCAAAAGAAACACACCCACACGCGGAGACGAGGTGGAACGAAATAATCGAAGCAGGAGGCGAGCGAATACAATCATGCACTGTAGATGGCTCGCGTCATCACCTAACCACTAGATCAGTGCTCAGTGCATTGAACTCCGCACATCAGCGGTGGGTGCGTTGCTGTATAACGCCTGGGTACAGCACGGTGGTTCCGTAGGGCGGGAAGGGGGCTTGGCCAGGTGCTTCGATGACACCTTGCATTCCTTTTCGCGGCGCGGTCAGTACATGAGTCGCACCCCCCCCCTTCGCTCTTTACTGTCTCTTCTTCTCGTTGCCCTCGCTTCTGCTGCCCTTGCTATGGGGGGGTTTTGCACAATGTTGCGGTCGGCGGCGACGCGTCAACGACGAACTAGGAAGCGCGCTAATGTAGTCTCCTCTGCTGACAAGCAGACCAACCGGAGCAGCCACAAACACAAGACGCAATATGAGCGCAAACTTCTCAAACCATTGGAAGGCAGAGAGGGGGGGAGAGAGGGAGGGAGGGACAGACCCGACAAGGATGATGAACAAGCTACACGCGCTCACGCACACGCACACGCATAGAGAGAAGGGAAGAAGGAGAAAACAAAACGACCCCGGAAACAAAACTCGATGGAGCGAACGCCGCATGACAGACAATCGAAGAGCAAGCACTCGAGCACAGGAGGAGCAGGTCAAGGAACCCGAAGGCAAGAAACGCCCACCACACGGATCCGCCGCACGCACCGAGAGCGGGGGAAGGAAGAAGCAGTGATGTGAGGGACTCCTAAGCGCTTGCAAGAAAAAGACAGTGAAGTCGACAAGGGCGACCCATAAGAGAGCCTACCGCAGCAAGCGGTGTGACGCCAGTCCCACCAGACACTGGCGCCACACTGGCAAGCGCGCAGCAAACATGCACACAACGGTGTCCAGCAGGCATGGGGGGAGAGGAGGAGAGGGGGGGGGGGCGCAAAAAGCCTGCCGACTGGGAACACCCCAGAAGAAGAGCAAAGAGGCGGGACAGCAGGAGGAGGTCCCACGTCCAAGAGACAGTCCCCACTCGGCAACGTACGCAAGGGGGGGAGACAATTCGAACAACGAAGACGACGAATCCACAGCAGAGGGTTATTCCGGCAAGCTCTCACGCTCGTGCGCACGTACACCCATACGTGCGTGCTGTCCCTGTGGGGTAATCTAAGGCGCGTGGGTCCGGCTTTTCTGAGTGGGATGACTAGAGAAGTTTGGTGCCCAGCCCATATGCTGCCAGTGCCTGAAAAGCCTCTCCCTCTCTGCTCTGCTGTTTGTGTCTGCGAGGGCACTTCTCTCCTCTGTTATGTGAATCCCCCCTAGCTTCTTTGAAGCAGGGTCCCTCTCTGTACGTGAGTATGGACTGATGAAGGGAGGGAGGTGGTGGTACCGGTGGTTCGTGCAGGAGAGCGAAATTAAAGTGGTGGGAGGGGAGTGATAAAGCGAGAGAATGGGGGTGAGGTGCGCTCGCGCGAATGCTTGATGCATAACGTTGGCTAGAAAATACATGTACAGCGCCTGAAGCGCACCAAGAGCACGCGCACGAAGGCGTGCGCTAAGCAGCGACAGCCCCGTGGCACGCGTGATGCCAGAGAGACAGCGGATGAAAGTACTCGCTGCAACTCCGCACGGCACACAGTCATTATGATCGTCGCCTGAGACTTCTCCACCCGTTTGATAGCGTCCGTGTCTCCATTTGCCTTAGGTAGCGATGGGTGTGAAGAAGAATGGCGTCTGCGCATCGAGGACGACTGAGCGAAGAGGGACAAGAGAAGCGACATGTGGCACGCACCCTGCACAAGAAGAGCGGCATACACAGAGGCAACGTCCAGCTCACTACTGTACTTTGTTATTGCTCTAGCCGCCGCCAGCTCTGTTCTCCGTGGCGCAGCGCAGTTCTCTGATCATCGTACCACCTACCCTGTCGAAGTTCTCCTCTGGCTGTAGAACAGTGCCGCCTTTCTTGTTCTTAGCAGCGTGCCTTCACGATGGCGACGATGACGCAGGTGGCGGTCGTCTCGACAGTGGGCTTTTCTTCCCCATCAGTATCGCCAAAGCCTCCGCCAGCGGGATGCGTTTCCCATCACCCTTCGTTGCCTCACCGTGCGAAGAAGTGGTGGAGGAGGAGGAAGAGCCCGCTCTTCGACGAGCTCCGTGCCCCCGCAGATGTGTGCGGCGACGTTGGTGCTGTTGTGGCGTCCGCTCGTACACAGACATTTCGTCCCGCCCGCTATTCTTCTCCAGCTGGCGGCGTTGCCGCTCGCGTTTTAGTTCCTGTCGCATGGAGGCCTCCGCTGCCTGACGGGCAGCACGAGCCCGCTCCCGTTGCACTCGCTCCACCTCGCGCTGCAGGCGCCGCAGTAGCCGCAAGCAGCGAGCCACAAACTCCGAGACGTCTGGCGTATCAGAGGGGATGAGCTGGACCGTGTAGTCGTTGGCTGCGTCACTACACTGCGGGGACAACGCCGCAGGCAGCGGTGACGCAGCTACTGCAAGTACGCGTGGTGTTGTTACCGGCGGCGGATGGAAACGAGCGCCACAGCCGTACACGAGTAGTTCAACGGCGCCGCGCTGCTGCACCACCGCACCGTAGACTTCTGACGTTCGGAAAAGCGAATGGGACGATTGTGGCCGTGCGCCACCCTCGACGCTCACCGTCGCCACCGCCTCGTACAGTCGCTGCAGGGTCTGTAGGTGCAGCATGGACGAGAAGAGACCATCACCGGCCTCGTCCACGGTGTAGCACTCCACCAAGTACGATAGCAACCTGTGTGATGGCGACAGCGCTTCGCTCTCAGCAGGCCGCGCCGCTGTGCCCTGACTGTCTTTGCCACTCTCGCGCTCCTCCTTTTTTCTGTCTGCCTCCTCAGGGTCGCTTGGCACATCCAGCAGAGGACTGCTCGAGTCAGTGCCACACCTGGCACGCTCAAGCCTCACCTCCAACGCAACCGAACGCCACAGCTGCTGCACGCGATACCGTCGGGATTGCTGCTCGCCAAAGTACTCGAGCAGCTCGTGGACGAGGCGCACCGCCGCTGCAGCTTTGCGTGCTACTGTTTCCGCAGTACCGTCCCTACGCAGCACCCAGCAGTACGCTGCGGCGCCAGTCAATGAAGCGCTTAGTGAGGCATGTTGCTCATCTCGCTCCCGCACAAATCCAGCGAAGCTGAGCACGGCGCTGCTTGGTTCCGCGAGGGACATGAGCTCCTGGGCGATGATCTCGTTCGCCTCGCGAATTCGCCCGTACTTGGGCTCCGCCGGGTGCATCTGCACATTGCGCAAAAGACGCGACAGGCACCGAAGGGACCGTATGCGCGCGTCAAGGGCGTCAAGAGGCGCTAAGGCGGTTGAAGCAGCGGCGACGCGGGTGTAAACTGTGGCAGTGTCCCAGAGCTCCTTCCATTTTTCAAAGGTTCGCGAGCCTGTTGCTGCTACTGTGGCCACCATCGGAGACGCGGTTGGAGACGGAGGTGCGAGTGGCTCGCCTGCCGCCGCCGCCGCCGCCGTATCACCAGGGGGGACTCTTGTGCCGGGCTGTTGTTCCGCGGGTGTGGGCAACAAGTATGCTGACGACTCAGAGAGCGATGCCCTGTTCACTGCTGGATCTGGGGTCGATGTAGCCGTAGTAGCGGTGGCGGCGTTGAAGTTGCGGATGGCTGCCTGCTTAGCATCGTTGAACTCTTCTTGGGTGAGAGCCCCAAGCTTGAATAGCTCGTGCAGCTGCATAATTTCGCATGCGAGGGACGAGGACATTGCAAGAAGGGGGGCGTAGCTGTGCTTCTCTTAGCTCTGGTGGGAACGGCTGCACGTGACGTACGTACGCAAGTGTTGATGGTGTGCGTGATGGTAATCAGCCGTCCGATAGGAGGAAGGCGGGACGAGGTGCGAACGCGGGCACAATGGCAAAAGTGAGAGAGAGAGAGAGGGGGGAGGAGGAGGAGGAGGAAATTCAATGCGGACGTGAAAAAACTGAACGTTCGTTCACATGGCCCTCCCTTTTTCCTGCCTTTCGTCTTTTCTGCGCTTGCGCCCAGAGCCCTCCCCTTCTCTACACGAAAATCTTCGCACAGAGCCAATGCGCATAAAGAGCGGGCGAACACAGCTGACGAAGGAGGGGACGTGATAGCTCACTTCTCGCGATTCATCCATCTCCGAGCATACCTGCGGGCGCTTGACAGAAGTAGCTGCTGAGGAAAAATATACAGCGTCGTTTCTCTGGCCTCCTTCATTTCGTCAGATGGCGGTTTACTCGTCGTGCTTGTGTGACTGTGGTATGAGGAATGCCCCTCCCCAGCACACACCCATCCACACACACACACACACACACACACACACATGTCTATATCAGGAACTGCACAGCGATCCACATGCATCTTAGGTGTGTGGGTGGTGGTAGATGTCATCCATCCTATCTCCTCCCCCCTCTTGTTTCGAGGTCTCTTCCCCTCCTCCCCCACTTGTGGGGAATCACTCACCGACTGCTGCAAGTAGAAGCTGCCGGAACACCGTCGCGGCGTATGCGTCTGGCCCTCGCTCACCATTCTCCGTCATCACTCGTGTGACACCTGTAACGCCATCCGGCTTTTCAGTTTCACGAGACAGCACGGTCGACACCATCTCACACTCTACACGGCGCACCTCCATCTCCAGCCCACGCATCATCGACTTGAAGACTTGGTAGAGACGCGTGTACGACAGTGAGGCAAGAAGGTCGCAGGCCCAGTCCTGCGACGAAGAAGCAGTGATCAAGTCAGCTGCTGCGCCCTTGGCCACACCAGCGAGAGACGTGTGGCTACCATTCACATTGATATCCGCCGCTGCTGCTTGTTCCACGCTTGCGGAGCCTTCGTTGGGGACTCGCCCATCCTCTTCGTCACCGTCACGGCCATCGTCGTCATTACCACCATCACCCATCAGCACCACTTCGCCTGCCTCCTTACGTGTTTCTGCCTTCGAGATTTTCTTGGGCCTTCGGTGACGACGCCGCTCTCCGTAGTACCGCCGCGGTTTTCGCCGCTCCGGGGCTGAGGGACGCTGAGCAAAGTTCATGGCCCGGCGAGACTGCTCCGCAATGAGGGCCGGGTCTGCATCCTTGGAGACAAGCGCCGTGAGGTTCCGTCCCGGCCCCTCGGTCACGATGCGCCTCTCCTCTTCCATTTCGTCAGCATCCTCATCCGACGAGGGCTCGCGAACGTCGCGCGTCTCCTCGCAGAAGCGAATGACAGCGCGGCTCATCTTGTACATGTTAAGCAGGCAAGTCTCCTTCAAATCCAGAGCCTTGAGGCGGTAGCGCTGATCCTGGGCAGCCCGCGTACGGAAGAAGGAGCGCACGTTTCGCACTAACTGGTCAATGTCGTCGTGGTACTGTGAGAGACACACGTACCCCTCGTCCTCAATCTTCTCAAGGATGTCTTGCAGACCAATGCGGTGATGGCGCGTGTGCTGCTGCCACGACTTGAATTGCGGGTCATCAGGGGCGAAGTCGAGGTCGGCGCTGGCCAATAGCTTGAATTTGCCCGAGCTGATGTACTGACTCACCCACTTCATCAGCACGTGGCGCAGCTGTAGGCGGCGGTACTCGACCTTGCGCCAGAGCTCGCACCGTTTGGCGCGGTCGGCCCGTTGGCGAGCACGCAGACTCGCGGCGGAGAGCGGTGACGATGGCGGCGCCTTATCTACCACGAGCGCACCAGCAGGCCTCACGTTCGTCATCACTCCCTTCTCCCCACTCTCCTTTGTGAGCTCTCTCGCTGCATTCGCCACAGCAGCGCAGTGGTGCAGCTGAACTGTCATGGCGACGATGCGGTAGACGTACTCCACAAAGTGGCGCAGGTCATTCGGCAGTGGTGTCATAGACACGGATGCGACCACCACCGAGAACTGCGGATGCAGAAGTTGCTGCCGCGTCGAGAAGCGCCTGAGCTGCACCGCGCTCGGTGGGTCTGCTTGGAGAGTCGGTGAAGACGGAGACAAGGAGTCCAGTTGTGGTGGGCATGATGCCGTCAGCGAAGTCCGCGGTTTCAAAGGGGCGGAGATAGGGTTCTCTGGACCAATGAGCTGCTCGCATGTCGCAGCCGTCGCGCAGGGGAGCACAAAGATGACGTCCATGTCAGCCAACGTGTTCAGGTAGTAGCGGAACGTCTGCAGTAGCCGCTGCCGCCTGTGAGAGAGCCGCTGCTGGCGCACGAGTGACATGTCCTCTGCAGCACCGATAGTCACCTTGGCATCTGTGGAAGGAGTGGATGCGGAGAGCTGTGAGGGACCCATGTTCGATATCGCTCCGGAGCTTCCGTGCGCCACATTTTCGTCGTCTGAAAACGAGTCAGTGGCTTCCGAGTCTTCCCCCATGCTACTGTCTCTCAACCACTCCTCCACCCCGCTCAGGTACACGACACACGGGCAGCACTGGCGCACCGAGTCCACTACGTGGCTCATGTGAGTGAACCCGACACCAGCAAAACGATTGCCTGATCCGTCGCCCAGGCAGTCGTCTGTCACTGTCGTCGAGGCGTGCCACATCCCCTTCAGCTCAATGTCATCCCAGCAAAGCTGGGGCAGGTGAACGGTGAGCTGCTGAAGGCGTGGTAATCCCTTGAGCAGACTAACCGCCAGGTAATGCAGCCGTAGTGCGCGCTGCTGCTGATGCTGCTCTGCCGACCGATCGACAGGTGCGGTAGCGGTGGCGCACCAAGATGATGGCAAAACCTCAGGTGCCTCACGAAGAACGAGCAAGCATGGGCGCGGCGGCTGTGGAATTGGAACTGTGCAGAGCGAGCGAACAGCCATCGCCATGTCTTGGCAATCGCGCGAGCTGGCCCGCAACACCTTGTCGACCAGAGACCACGACGACGCCAATGCCGCGAGCGTCGCGTCGCGCGTGCCACGCATCAGCACCTCGATGTACGGATCCAGGAAGGAAACCGCCACTCCGCCAGCACCGCGATTGCGAGGGCGGCGCAACGACGGCTGTATTAGTTGAGCTGCAGCATAGAAGTCTTCGGTGCGCACATGCAGGTGTTCCTGCTCCACATCACGCGGCACTAGCAAGCGCTGACTGCTAAGGTAGAGCTGCGGCAGTGTTGAGCGGAGGCGGTGGAGGCTGGCCTCGGTGCATAGCGCAGCCAGGTCGGCACCCGTGTAGCCCTCAGTCATCTCGACCAGGTCCCTCACCAGGGTCGCGCGCTGTGCTGCATTCCCCGGCATCGCCTTCTTCGCCAGCTGGATCATCAAGATATGTCGCCGCGCCGCCGCATCGGGGAGCGGAAACACAAGCTCTCGATCAAACCTGCCAGGGCGGCGCAGAGCGGGGTCCAGCGTGTCTGGTCGGTTTGTCGCCCCAATCACAACCACCTGTCCGCGGTCCTCCAGGCCATCCAGGAGTGCCAGCAAAGTAGAGACGAGGGCGGCCTGAGTGTGCTCCGCCTTGGCGTGCCGCGCCGGTGCGAGACCGTCCACCTCGTCGAAGAAGATGATGCTCGGCTGCAGCCGCTTTGCCTCCTCGAAGAGCAGCTTCAACTGACGCTCACTTTCGCCGACCCACTTGGAGAGCATATCCGCACCTTTGCGAACAAAGAACGTGATACGTTGCTGCTGCTGCGACGGTGTCGACCGACCTGTGCAGCCGCCACGCGCAAGCCCCGACCCCTCGTTGGCAAGCGCGCGGGCCATCAGTGTCTTCCCTGTGCCGGGTGGGCCAACGAAGAGCACACCACGCGGTGCCTTGAGGTCAAGGCGCTCAAACAAATCTGGGTAGAGTAGTGGGAGCAACACCATCTCCCGAAGTGTCACGATGTGCTCAGGCAGGCCGCCAACGCTGTCGAAGGTGATGCCGTCATCAATCCGCAAGGGCGAGATGTCGGCCAACGCTCCGTTCGTGGCTGCTGTAGCGCTGCCAGCCCCGCCGTCCGCTGTGCCTAGCCCGCCACCGTAGCCGTCGGCCCGCGCGCGTGCATCCTCTTCCTGATGCAGCAGCCAGCGGTAACGCCGGTCGAGTTGGCGGCGGCGTATTTTCCTCGAGTCCTGCACCCCGACGGCGTCCGCCATGTAGTGGTTGATATTGATGTTCTCGGCAACGCTCTCGCGGGCCTTACGGACAGCGTGGCGCCGCTGCGCCTCCGTCATGAACTCACCAGCGTTACCCCCTTGGCAGCTTCCGCTGGAGGATGAGGAGGGGTCGGCGCGCTGGTCCTGCTGTGCCATACGCTCGGCACTTTCTTCCCGCATGGAGACGTCGCTGATGGACGAGCTGATCGGCACGGCATCGGCGTCGGTAGTACGGATACGACGCGTCGTCGTCACTGCGTGAGTGTTCATCGACGGTGCCGCGGTGCGGCTGAGTGAGTTCGTGGAGAGGCGAAGCCGCCCACGTGTGGCTCGCCGGGCAGGGATATCCTCCGCGTCTAGCCCCTCGGAGGAGGACGAGGTGGTGGACTCATCCTCCTCGTCATCATCGCTATAGCTGTTGTTGTTGCGGCATCGCCGCCGATGCATATTGCGGCTCTTTTTAATCTCCTCCCCTAACTCGGGGTGATGGCGAAAGTTGAAGATGCCCATGCTGTTACTGTTGCTGTCCTCATCGTCAGCCGCGCCACTGTCGCCACGTCTGGCAGCTTCGCTGGGCTTCGTAAGCGTGCTGCGGAGATTCTCTATCGCCCTCTTCGCCGCCTCCCGTTGCGGGTATCGAGAGCGGATGGCAAAGTCATCGTCCTCTCTGTCGCCGTCTTTCATTTTTACTACCTTGACCTCGTCGTTGCCACGGTGTAGCGAGCTGCGCTTCAGCACTTTCGAGCGGCGCAACGAGGCCGCGAGATACTGCTCGTCGAGGGAGACAGTGGTATGTAGCACCCGACATCCGCGGCCAAGACGCTCCCCCTGGGGCGACCTGAGCAGCGATGCGCCATGCTGCCCACCCTCCAAGCCGCTGGTCTTTGTGGATGCCGTCTCGGCAGGAGACGAGTGCGGCTTCACTTTTGACCTGAGATGAGCTCCCTCGCTCTCTGAGGTTTCAGCACCGGACGAGACAGAGCCAACTACGCTGCTGTCGTCGTCATTCCTGACGTCGCTGCTGAGACCATGCTTGAGCTGTGATCGTGTGAGCACCATGGTAGGTTGTGATCCTTTGTTTTACCAGCCCGCTTCAGGCTTGCCACAATCGCCTGTGCTGCACTGCGCACTATCTTGACTGCCTCCCGTTGAAGCTTTAGTACCGCTCGCTCTTAAAGGGGTGGATGGGGTAAAGAGGGAATGCCAGCTGGGCTCACCACCGACTGCAGTGTCCTTGCCTTTACAGTCGTGAAGGTCAGCGCGTCAAGGAGCGTACCGCTAAGAAGCAGTCATGCACATGCAGGCACACAGCGATACCGAGATGAGCCGACGGTGCGCGCCTCTCTCGCTCTCTCGTGTTGTTTTTCTTCTCTTGCTTGATTTGAATTACTACTTCGTGTGGAAGCAGCGTCGCTCTATAAAGGAGAGTGCGGAAAAGGAAAGAATAAGATGGCCGACAGCGGCGGCGTGGCGGCAGGGATTGGGCCGGAGCGGGGCGGGAGGGAAGGGGGGGGAAGAGACAGTTGCGTCTCTTCGTATTCGCTGTGCACCACTCCACTTCCACCGAAGAAGAAAAAAATGAAAGAAAAGACGTCCGATGAAGCAGAGCGAGCCAACGAGGCAGACAATCGCAAAATGGTGGACCTTGCGATGGCGCCAAGAGGACAAGAGCGAAGGAGAGCAGCAGGATGAGAAGCCGGGGGAGAGAGAAGCATCCAGACGCACACACACGCACACACACACACACACATGTATATATACCGGCATACATGCTGTGGTGCGAGAGAAGATGCGGGGATGAGGGCTGGAGTGGAATTGGCATGAAGAGGAGCGGAGGGGGGGCGCCAGGGAAGGCAACCTGCGCCGTGTCAGTCGAGGTGATGAGCGTCAAATGAAGACTATGGGCTATGGTGAGAAGACACACTTGTATGGGGGGAGGGTCCCAAGTGAGAGGGTCAGGGGGAGAACAACGGAAGTGGCGCACAGCGGCGCACATACGCACACTCCGTATCACCACCGTCCTTCCATTCCAGCACTGTATGCGTCCAAGCCGCGGATACCGACCTGAGTGTGTGTGCATGTGTGGGTGTGGGTGTCACCGTTGTTTCGCTCACCTTGCATCGTTCCTCTCCGCTCCTTCATGTGCTGTGCAACGAAGTCCTCGGCTTGGCTGTTTAATCGAATGAAAGGGAGGAACAAGAACGAAAGAAAGAACCGAAGTGGAGGAGACGAAGCCCCACACGCCATTGAAGCCCTCCATCTCTGGCAACATCAGTAAAGATCGAGCACCGCGCTGCACACACTTCCACATAGGCGCTGGCACGCACACCGAGGGAGAGAGAGAGAGAGAGAGAGAGAGACCCCTATAAAACAAACGCGCATAGAAGTCATTCAATTTAGGAAGTAAACAACAACAACAAAGAAAAACACCACTTTAAGGCACGTCAATCAAAACCCAACGCAAGTCAGCCACGACGGCGGCAACGGCACCTCTCCGTTCATCGAAAGAGAGAGAAAGGCGAGTCGGAAGTCGCCAGCCGTACCGGGGGACACGTCTCCGTGCAGGTGGCGCTCTGAAACCCCCATAGCCCTGGCATCTCTCAGAGACATTATGATTATCACCCGCCTCTGGTTGCCCCTCCGCTGCTGCCTTCGCTTCTTGTCCTTCGTGCCGCTTCTCTCGTTTTCTACATTTCGCCAGCGCACTTGGGTGTTGTTGCCTTTTTTTATTATTTTTGCTTTCTTCGGCATTCGCTCGTGCGTGTATGAAGTGAGCTGATAAACATGAGACCGATGCAGAAGACGCGCCGACACAACATAACGGTAACGGGTGAAGCGGGAGAGGAGGAGGCGAGGAGGAGGCGTGGCGGGAGGAGGCGCACGTAGAGGCTACAAAGGGCACTGAGACAGACAGAGATGGATTTGCAGCGAGAAAGAGAAAGAGAGAGAAAAGAAAACCTCAAAAGACAAGACGCGCGCTGCATACGCACTTCGCCTGCTTCGGCTTTTCTTCCTTGCATCTCCTCCCCCCCCCCCTTTCTCTCTTGTTTGTTTATTTTGTCGCTTCGTCTTGCTGGCCAGAGTAGCGAGTGAGGGAGAAGAGGAAGGGGGAGGGGGCTACTTCTTCTTGGCAGAGTGGAAGGCGGACGTGCCCGTAGCCTTCTCTGCCTGACGCTGCTTCTGCTGACGCTTCTTGTTAGCCTCGCGGCGCTTCACCTTCTTGTCCTCGCGTTCTTGCTGGATGGCTACCAAATCATCGCGCGCCTTGTGCTTGATCTCAATATCCTCGATCCAGTCGATGTTGTGCTTGAGCGCCGAGGCAGCTTCTTGCTTCTCTTGATGGCGGGCCTTCTCCATGCGCCTCGCCCACAAGTCTTCCTGACGTCGCTGTTTGATCTTCTCTACGCGCTTCATCACCTTCAGCGTGTCGCCGAGCAGTTCACGGTTGTACTTGACAGGGATGTTGCGGCGCTGCTCAAAGTCCATGGTGCTATCAACCGCCAGCTCCTTGCTGTTTGCCTTTCGGAACGTCTTCGTCCACTTCAACTTCATTGGGTTGCGCTTCATGCCGAAGTTCTTGCGGCACTTGCTGGAGCAGAAGCGAAATATTTTGCAGTCGTTGCGCACGAACATCTGCCCGTGCCCCGGGTAGACCGGGGCACTGCAGAAGGAGCACTGCTCAATCCTCATAATGCGCGAAGGACACTAGAGCGGGATGAGGAATGAGGGCGGAAAGGGAAGCGACTTAGCTGAGGCCTCGAGAGACACATGCACAGGAAAGAGGAGGCGGGGGAGGGGGGAGGAGGAGGCCGCTGCAGCGCTGAGAGGTCGTCGAGATGCGATCGTGCGCGTAGCCACAATGGCAGCTGTGGAGAGAGGGGGGGGGGCGTGGAGGCAAAAGACAAAGTGCGCGACAGGCGAGGAGGCGAGGAGGGAAGGTAGAGAGGCCGTAGGGCGAAAAAAAAAAAGCGTGCGAGTCGTTACCCCGCCAGTGGAGATGATGGGGAGAGGTAAAGAGGGGAAGGTGAGGGAATGGAGGGGGCTAGAGGAAATGGGGGGAGGGGCTGGCGTGGAAGCGAGCACGCACATAGACCAAACCGGGGTACGGGAAATACGTAGGGGTGCATGCACAGCGTGCTCTCCTCCTCCTCCCCCCCCCCTGCGCACAGCGATGCACGGAGGAAAAAAAATCAAAAACAAGAAAGGAGGGAAGGAGGGTAAGCGGTAGCACACGTGAACACCCACCTTACACCGCACGCGCTCCTCTCTCTCTCTCCCTTCCCGTCTCGCAGCTTGATTTTGCTGTAGTCCCTCGGCAGAGGCAGTCCACCACCACCCCCCTCCTCGTCACAGGTGGCTCTCTTCCGAAAGCCCCTCCCCACTAGGCCCCACCTCTTCTTCGTTGTCCTTTCACCTCCCATCTCCTCCAGCGTGTAGTTAATAGTGCTGTTGCCACGCTGTTTGGCTGCTGCTGAAACAGGGGCTGAGAAGGGAGCGTAAAGGGAGGACGCTTTCTTTTCCCTCATATGCTAAGGTATACCCCTTCATGGTGGGGGAGTGGGACCTGTACATCACTCAACAGAGGAAAACAAACAGTAGAAACGACAGGTGAGACGGTGGCAGCCACACACACACACACGCACACATATGTCTCTCTCTCTGTCAACGCACACCCGCGCATAGCCATTCCGCAGGGCCCTACATACACATTATGGGCCATTTCACCATCGTAGCGGTAACCTCGAAACAACACCCCAACAAGACCGAAAACAGCAAAAAAAAAAGGAGAGAGAGCGAGGACGGGCTTAGCCTGCCGCGTACAGCTCAGATCTGTATAAAGAGAGAGAGTGTGTGTGGGTGTGTGGGTGGGTGTGTCGCCAGGCGATACGGGAACGTGTTGCTTTTGGGTGGGGGCACTCAAGAAAAAAAAGCCTCACCCCACCCCTTCTGAGCTGAGCATACGCACAGACGCTATGCCTTTTTTTTTCAGGTTTTTCTTTTCGCTTGTTTGCTCCCTTGCGCCCCTCTGCAGGTGCGCGCCTGGTAACACATACACACACACACACACCGCCCACCACCCCCTATCCCCCCCCTATCCATCAGCCAACTTTCTCTTCCTCACCCGCCCCCATAGGAGGGGGGGGGTGCGCAAGCTGAACAGGCCAGCGCTGATGCTGACTGATGTATTACGCCCCTCCCCCTTTACCGGGTATGTTGCAGCTAAAGTGTGAGAAGGGGCTCCGGCGAAAAGAGAACATTAGGGGGGGGGGCAGGATGGCAGAGAAGGTGACTTCGAAAATGGCGCAGGTAACACACCGTTCAAGCTTCATTCCTTCCCTCCTCCCCACGAAGCTCGCCCCGCTCCCGACGACGCAGCCGCCTTCATGAGGGTATTGAGAAGGAGCCTCTCGCGGGCTTCGTCAAGCACCGCAGTGTTTACCGACGCGTCACCGCTGCTGCTAGCCTCACCCGCGTCGCTCCAGAGAAGGCCGCAGTCCACCTCCAGAAGCGAGTCGCTGTTGACTACGACTCCGTGAATCACCTGCAGCACAGCGTCGAACGACCATGGGCCCATCGTGCTGCTGGCATCTGCAGCTGCCGTGTCCACCCCCTCGCTCTTGTCGGGTAGAACAGTGGCCATAAACACCTCCATCGTCGGCCGGCTCGCCACGTACTGCAGCAGCGTCATGAGCTGCGCTGTCGGGACGCGTGGAGTGTTGCGCACGTCGAGTTTACGCAGTGCCGTGGCCAATGCAGTATTGGAGAAGAAAGCACTGAGCTGCTCGATGTGCGCGACACGCCAGTCGTTGTGACTGATGTTGAGCACCGCGAGATTTGGCAGCTGCGCGAGGCACTGGAAGAGCTGAGCAACCTCTACCTCTTGCTGCGCCGGTGTGATCCCACTTAGCAGTCCTTCCTGAACTCCTAGACTGTTATGACTCACATTCAGCTCCCTCAGCGCCCCTGCAGCAACGAGACCAGGCAGAAGACATGTGAGGGTAGAGATATTGTTGTAGGAGATGTCGAGGTGAGTAATCGTGGTGGCCCCCGCAGCCAGAAGCTGGCTGAGCGACCTAAGATCGTCCCCAAGAGTGTTGCGACTCAGTGTGAGCTCGTGCAGCGTCTGCGGCAACGCCACATGCACCTCAGAGGGAAGCAGCGCTGTCACGCCTGTAGCGGTCAAGTTGTTGCCGTCGAAGCACACACGTCGCAACTGCGGTGGACTGCGCCGCTGCAGCTGGTACACCAACGCGGCGAGCTCCTGGGCAGCAGTGCCGTCGAAGTTGGAGGGATAGTTGCCGCAAGCGTGGTTGTACGAAAAGTCCAGCTCCTCCAGCGCCTCTGCGCGTGCGAGAGAGCGCAACACGAGAGTGCTGAAAGTCGGTCCAAGGTAGGTGTTCGCCATGATGAGGCAGTGCAAGCCTCGTGGCCCCTCCATAGCAGACGCAAAACTCTGCACAGCTGCTAAGGCACACTTCTGTTGGCGCTTCGTGAGACGGCGACGGTGCGTGTCCACACCGCTAGCAGCGTCTGCCGCACCACCGACGCACGCGAGCGGGTTCTGTCGTAGGATAAGCGTGTGAAGGGCACTCTGCGGCGCGGCGGTAGCCGAGGCGGCCCCGGCCGCCACGCTCCTGCGCAGAACATACCGGGCGAGGTGGGCCAGACCCGCATACCCGATAGCGTTGTCCGTCAAGTCCAACACCTCCACAGACGTGTTGTGCGACAGCGCCACCGCTAGCATGTGCACACCGTCGTTACCCAGGAAGTTCTTTGAGAGGTCAAGTACACGAAGGCGCTGATATCGGTAGAGTGGACTGAGAAGCGTCCACAGCGGGATGCCCTGCCACTGCTCCTGCGCAGCAGCAAAGGACAGCCCAGGGTGGGGTGTTGGTGCTCCTCCGGCAGCTTCCTCGTCCGCCTCTATGCCGTCTTCCTCGGGCGGGGGTGCCATTAGGTCCTCGCCAGCGTGCAGGCCGTTTTCACCCAGCCGCAGTACGCGCAGAAACTTGTTCTTCTTGAGCACCTCCGACAGCGCCTCGAGGCCCTCGTACGGCTCCCCAAAGACGGGGTCCTCCGACTCGTACAGCGGGTCCTCGACCTCTTCTGTGTCTGCCGACACGTTCAGCGCGTTTGCCGAGAGGTCAACGCCGCAGAGAGCGATGTTCCTCGTCAGTGCCTTGGCGATGATGCCAATGCCGCGTGGACCAAGAGCGTTAGCACGCAGGTTGAGGTACCGCAGGGATTCATTCGCATCCAACATAGACGCGAGGGCTCGCAGTGGAGCTAGGTAGCGCACTGGCACAGTATCATCTCTGCCCGCATCCTCACCCAGGGGCGTCGCCACCACCGGCGCACCGAGGTTATTGTAGGAGAGGTCCAGCACCTTCACCCGCGAGCACGCCACCGCTGCCACCGTAGGAGCATCACGCCCGCCGGCGGTGCGCTCGTTGGTGTGGCTGAGGTAGGCACAGAGCAAAGGAAACACACGCATCTCGTAGAACGCAACGTCGCGCACCGCGTTAGCGTGGGTCTCATAGGCGATACCGAGCGCCGCGCAGCGCTCCTGCAGCTCCGCGTTGTTCTGCGTGTCCACCTCTGACTGCACATCGTCGTCATCCCTGTCGGACTCGTGCGAGCCCGCAGAAGAAACGGGCGAATGGGCGACCGGAAGCGGGTAGCGGGCATGCACTTCATGATACTTGGCCTCCCACGCTGCCGTCGATGGCGACGGCTGTCGTGCCGGGTCCACCACACTGTTTGCCAGCAGCAGTGATGTGATACCGCCGCTTCCCGCCCCTTCAGTCGTTTCCGCAGCGATGGTGGCTTCTTCCATGAGGGCGAAAAGGCGCTGCAATGCATCAAAGTTGAGCGGATTGTGAGGCTTCAGCTCGTGCACAAGTGGCAGCACACTGCGCAGCGTCGCCACATCATCTGGCAGCCCGACAGCGGTTGCAGTCGCCGCCGCCCCGCTGACACCGCGCTCCACCGCCTCAGCGACTGCATCACCGTCGACCGCCTGCACAGCCTTCACAACAGCCGCGTTGTGCACGGCCTGCACCTCCGCCAGCGTGCCACGCTGGCAGCTAGCCGGCTCCATCCCAAGCCGCACGGTATTGCTCTGAGTAACACCACTGTCGCCACCAGTAGTAGGTAACGTCCCACGCGCTGCTGCCGCCTGCTCCAGCTGCTGTTGTTCTAGTCGACTGCTCGTGACGCCATGCAGAGCACGCGACAGTTGCATGGCGTCGAGTGCCGCGTAGATACCGGCATCGCCCTTCTCCTTTGAGGCAGGGGTA
Organism: Leishmania panamensis; assembly: GCF_000755165.1. Taxonomy (NCBI): domain Eukaryota; phylum Euglenozoa; class Kinetoplastea; order Trypanosomatida; family Trypanosomatidae; genus Leishmania; species Leishmania panamensis. Next base: position 371,723 of record NC_025856.1, on the reverse strand, counting down.
AGGTAGGGAGAGGCCGCAGGAGGCACCGATGATTGCTGGCAAATTGGAGTCATTGCCGCCGTGTCTCCCGTGTGGGTCTTTGCTTGTGTTGCTAATCTGAGGGCAGGAAAACCGCAGTCGAAAACGACCTCAGAAGCGCTCTTGTCTGTGCCGCTCTTCCTTCTCTACGCGGCTGTCACCGTAGTGCAGACACAAGCGCGTGGCTGGCGTCACGACACGTGTTCGTGGGTAAGCCGTTGTAGGCGGTAGGCAGAGCTCGAAGCTCACTGTTCAACCCAGGACGGGAAAGTGGTGAAGAAAAGAAAAAATGGGGGACCCAGTCAGAGAGAGTCACTCATGAGGCAAGGAACGTGATGAATGGGACGGGTAACGACGAGGTAGTCCGCTGTGTGAGGGTGTATTGGGGCCCCAATTACACAAGCTAAAGCACTTCCAGAGCGCACTACGGAAGCGAGTGAGTGGCAGAACAGAAGTGAAGAAGTGAGAAATATGACGAGGACAAGTTCTAGCAAAGGTGTGAGAGAATCATTTCCGAACGGCTCCCTTCTCCTCAGCACACAAAAGCCAATGAGCACCAACACGTCGGATTGAAGTTTTTCTCACTCAACCGATCCAACTTACTACCGTAGGCCATGTGCTGAACTCCCCACTCGGCCCCCTCCAGACCTCCCACAGGGCCCACCGCGTGGTGCGCAGCAGCGCCAGAGACGCGCGCTACAGCAGTGCGCCCACTCAGCCATCGGAGCACGGCCCCTGCCTCAAATTCTATCCGCCCGCCTCACAGCCGCTCCCACCACGCCGGCCGCCACCTGAGGGGACGTCCCTCGGGGTGGTGGGCAGGCTCCCTACACCGGTAGGTCGCGAGGGCCCGGTGGGGGATGCGTTCGAGCCGCGCTGGCACTGCGCGCATCACATGGGTGGCACAAGCGGGTTCGCTGCTGCCCGCCGCGACGATGCCACGCCAGCCAGGGCCGGGCCGCCGGCATTAGGGAGAACGAGAGAGGGAAGGCAACGTCGTTCACAGAATCGCCAACTTTTCAGCTCTTCTTCACTGCCAGCGATGCAAAACTGTGAGGCAGAGCGCAGTCGCACGGCGCGCAAAGACAGTTCCACTGAAAGAGAGGGAGAGAGAGGTGTGGCACTAAAGAGAGATCGAAGAAGTGCAGACGAGTGGATGAGCCGCAAGGGAGTAAAATTGCGGAGGGAAAAGAGTCGGTGATGTCATTGCGACGCAACACGGTCGCAGTCGATACACGCACACACACACACACACACACACACACACACACGACTTCCCGATCGACATATAAGCGCAGTGGTACAATGGGAAAAGGTTTCGGGTAGAGGGACGTACAAGTACACAAGAAGCAGGAAAAACGACCCTCCCCTCCCCCCTTACCCTCCCCTCCCCCTCACACACACACACACACACACACGTGGACGGACGAGCGGCTGTGTGGCACAGCGCGACGTGTACGACCACGTAGGCGCGTCCATGCGCATTTGAGCGAGTGCCGGCAACGAGGTGGAGGGGAGGGGAGGGAAGGGGAGGGGGGGGGGCAGTGCTGAAAATGCACGAAGGAGCCCCGTTAACCTGACCGGCAAGGAGCAAACGAACGGGAGGGCAACTCGCGGGCCGGGGCCTTGAGGAGGGAATGCCACGTCAGCATTCGCTGGAGACCGGCATCGAGGTGGGGGCGATGGATACACGTCGACTATACAAACACAACGCCGCTATCGCACTGTAAGTGACGCACATGAGAGGCGTGGTTACGCAAGCCACTGTCCATGACGCGCGGCTGCTGATCCAGTGCTGCGTAGTGCGGCAACGCGCGGCCCCACATGTCTGGCGCCAACTGATGCAGCACGGCGGATTGGCGATTACGCCACTGTGCGTATCGCTTGGCCTGCTCGTCGAGGAATGCGCGTCGGGTGGTGTCAGCCGGCAGCAAAGGAAAACTAGTTACGGCGGATGCGTGCTGCACTGCTGGTGTCGGAACACTGGGCCGCAAACGTAGGGGAAGCTGGTAGGGCAGAAGTGGCATACCATGGAGGGGGAGGCCAGCAGTCCCTGATGTCAGAGCTGCGCTGTGGGCAAAGGGGGTAGATTTTCTGCGATTGTGTTGCGGTTGCGGTGTGAAAGATCTCAAGGAGGCGAAAGCGACACACCTGTCCTCTCCTGACTCTTCCAAGGGTGCCCCAGGCGCCTCCCTGCGCTTCGCATCGTAATGTGCTTCCATGACCGCTCCTGAGGTTGTCGCTTCCGCTGCTGTTCGCCTCGGACTCACCTTGGGCGGGGCACCAATGCCAGCCATCGATCCCTGAGCAAGGACTCTACAGTATGGATGTGCCAGAGCTGCCACGCGGGGAGGTGGGTCGTCTGCAGAAGGCTGAAAGTGCATGCGGACCGCTCCGGTATACGCTCGTTCTAGTCCTTGTCGAGGTTGCACCGGGAACGACCGCAGCGCAGTTGGCTCCAAGCGGGCACCCATCTCCGCAGCCATTCCAGGAGAAAGGTGCTGCGCAGGCTCATCTGCCCAGGATCGGAGCGCATCTTCGTGCTGCTTTAGTGCCTCTTCAAGGGCCGTGCGTGCCATCTGCGAGTGTAATGCACTAGCACCGCCACCATCACCTGGGCCGGTATGTGGCCCAGCGTCACGCCGTATAGGTAGTTTAAATGTAAAGCACGGTACCGAACGTGCTGTAGGTGCTACCATCAAAGTATCACGACCATTCCCAGCACTGCGAATGTCTCCCATCTCTTCGTGAGTATATTGGCGTGGTGTTGCCTGCGACACTGTGCGCGCTGCTGAGTCAGGGATATGAGGACGCACTCGTTGTGTGGCATTCCGAAAAGCCACCGTCTTCAGGACCACCATGTCCTGCGGGTCCTGCGTGGTGAACATGTCGTCTCCACGTCGCACAGACGCACACAGGACAGAGAAAGAGAAAGCAGAAATGATGGTGGTGGTGAAGATCACTGCGAGAGTGTGTGGTTCCGTCGCGAGCCTCAACGGTACAAGCAAGCTAGGTAGATGTGTGCCCGTGTGTGATGGAGAGGGAGCAAGGACGGAAAGGCCTGAAGAGGAGAGTGGCTTCTTTGAGAAAAGAGTCTCCTCCCTCAATCACAATTGCCTACGCCAAAGCGCCTACACACGCACGGTTGGCCTTCGTGCCGCTCTGTGACAACGAGCGGTGCCTGGCGTAAACGATGACAACAGGTACAGTGGCATGAGAGAAAGAGGGGGGAAGAAAAGAAGTTGGGGCAAAACACAGCCTGCGTGTCGGCAGCACTGCCTCTTTCCCACTGGAAAGAAAAGCGGGCGGATGGTACCGAGGCAAGCGAAAGGGCGAGAGAAATAAGGTGCGTAGGAAAGTTGCATGACCCCCAGCATCTTCACCTCCGAGCGAAAACATACGCGCGAGAGGAGAGCTCGGGGGAAAGGCTTTGGAGGCGGCAACGGTGATATTATAGGGAGAGGAATGCAATCGCCTCTTAATATAAGGCACGCTGAATAAGTGGAAGATGAAGAAAATCATGTTCAACACTTCGGAGAAGGCATGCCTGTGTGTGTGTGTGTGTGTGTGTGTGCGTGTGTGCGTGTCGATGTCGGTGTGCCGGTGTGCGTCGGTGAACGCGTCTGCTGGCCTGAAAAAAAAAGGAAAAAAAAGAAGGGGACAAGAGGCTGCGCTCATGGGCGCTCTCTACCATCGATACTTTGTGACTGCTTGAAGTACTTTGTCCTCCTTTCGTCATCCCCACGAACGCACACGCACGTCGCTCCTCCACTACTGAAGAAAAAACCGATGCGGGTAAGAAGAGGGACGGGGGGGGCGTTAGGAAAGCAACACGCGCCATCCATGCAGAGGTACAGGATGCCTCCCCCTCCCCGCGCGCGCTCAGCCCTAGTCGCCGATAGATGAACGTACTATCTGCTCACCAGTGGTGAGGAGAGTAGCGCAAGTTAGCGAACAACACCGAAACACATAATATGGAGAAGAGGAAGGAAAAAGCAGCAATGAGTGAGCAAACAAAAAAACGCAGGAAAGGGAAAAAACGATCCGCAACGGTATCGACAACAACGCTGTCTTCCCTCCACCCACCTCCCCCCCACACCTCCCTCTCGGCCTCCTTTCTTCTCCACTCGTAATCTTGACACAGCGCACCAGCACACAGTGCGTGGGTAAGAAGAGAGGCAGGAAGAGGGGGGGAATGGGGACGACTTCCACAGAGAGAGAGAGAGCAGCAAGGGGAGGTTGTCAAAGAATAGGGACTTAGCCTGTGGTAATGCCCTCATCCCTCAGCTACCTAAAGCACACCGTCAATGAGTCAGACTCGATAAACACCTGCACCAACGCAGAGCTTTCTCACGCTTGTATGGGTATGTATGTATGTGGGCGGGTATGACGAGGAATGTCTGTGTGCACGGAGGCCACATCCAGTACAAGGAGTCACATTCTATACTGAAGAGATACAATACATACACACCCACGCACAGCTGATGATCCAAAGTGCACGGCGCGCTGCTACTATTACTTCTTGACGGACCCCTCACTCCACTTCTGGATGGCAAACTCGATCGTCTCGTTCTTGACGACCTCGGTGCTGCCGTCCTCGGTCCACCACTCCTGGGGCAGATCCCAGTCCTTTGTATACGTGCCAGCCTCCAGCTGCTCCTTGAACCACGTACGGAACTTTGGCAGTGCCTGTGCCACATTCCTCATCGTGTTCGGAGCGAATTTGGTGGCAATGAAGTTTGTCAAACTCGCCGGAATCCAACCCCCTGGGTCGGTCTGCGTAATGTACGTGAGACTCGCGCCCTCCACCTCGCCACTCGCCGGGTTCCTCCAGGGGCAGATCAGATACCCCGTCAGCTTCGAAATAGCACGAATGTACTGCCCGTACTTGTTGCGGTGCACATCTCTCTGATATGTTGAAGGCACCTGTGAGTGTGGCACCGATGTGTTGAAGATGACATACTCGTCCCGACCCGCTTCATGCCACATGCGCTGGTTCACAAAGTCGCGATTTGCCAGGAGCGGCATCGGGCTCTTAGCAGCATAGTAGCCGATGTCGGTGTTGGCGCTCAAGCTCACGATGCGGAATGCCTCCTGGCGATACTCGTCCCACTTCTCTCGGAAAACAGAATCGTGCAAGAGGTCGTAGAGCTCCTTTGTGGTTGCACCACCGTTTGGGTTTTCCTTGGTATTTACAAAGATGCCAAAGACCTTGATGATGTGCATGGGCTCGTTGGGCAGCTTCTTTTCCCATACCAGCACTTCATTGGGCTGGTTGTAGCGCAATGTGAAACCGTCCAGCGAGTCGGCGAAGCTGCGAAAGGCGTAGAAGTCGGCCTTGTTCGGGAAGCGGTAGATATGGCCTGCCACCTCACGCATTTCCCCTGAAAATTTAAACGGTGTCATATACTGGACCATCTTCGATGCTTGCGAATTTGCAGTGGTGGAAGTCTTGGCAGACGCCGCTGCTGTCTTCTTTTCTTTGCCCATTTTGCTCATTCACACACGAGCACACGCATTCGTATTTCGAACGAGAGGAGATGCCGTCAGTGGGGTCGCTACCAGTGAGTCAATGCACGCTCGATGTCACATACAGATAATGTATGGGGGTGTGCGTGTGTCTGTGGGAAAGAGGTGAGGGAAGTGTCAGGAAGAGGATACCAAACGACAGAGACTTTGAGAACGGCGGGAGTTCAGGTGAGGAAAGAGAAGAGAAATGGAGAGAGGGGTGAGGGAGGGAGGGAGGGGCGTAGGAGGGGGAGGCGCATGCATGCGTGCGTGTGGCATCGCGGGTGGAGTGACGGCGCAGGATAGAGGGCTTTGGGAACGGCTTCTCACATGCGCGTGTGGCCTGCCTACCTCGCAAAGCCCCGCGACCATGTCGGAGGAAGACGCCGCAGCACTTGAGACGGCAGGCATCACAGGATGCTGCTCTACTCGCGCAGTTGCGTGGTCGGTTCCACCTCGTTCGTGGTGGGAGAGAAATGTGGCCCGATCAAGAGCCAGTCCGTGATGTGGCCACGAGAGGTGAGCCACGTGGCTCTCCGCAAAAAGGGGCGCAAGGCGGACGTTCAGCTAGACTGCTCGCCGTGGCAGAACGTTTCGGTGCGACGTTGGTGAGGTGGCAGACCTGAAAGCGTGTGTTTTCCTGGTACCCAAGCCTAAAGCGCTAAGCCCTCAATCCCTTCTCCGCGCCGCTGACGGGATGGCCGATTAGCTGAGGGTCACGCCAAAGAGGTGAAACGTGGGATCTGAAATAATGCAAAGTGGTGACCGCACCATTGCCTGGCCCCCACTATCCCCCTACGCTGCACGACCCGCTGCGAGGGTAAATGTTAATGAGCAGATGGGCAGCGTGCAGTCGGCAGGCATGCGTCGCGCAGTGAAGCAGGCTACAGAATCTGCAATTCAGACGGCAGGCCGGTTCAACGTTACCCTCGACCAAGACGAAATCGAAGCCGCCCGTCAGGTGTACGTTAGCAGGAGGTCGCCTACGACGGCAAGGCGAACCACCTCTGTCCTGGAGAACATACCGTTAGGGAGCTGCGCGCGGAATCGGCTCAAAGCCTGACAATAGGGCAGCTCCAGCGTCTCTTGGGACAACTGTGATTCGGAGGTCGAGTTCCGATGACGCCACTTCACCGATGTTTGGTGGCTTCTCCAGTGAGCACCGGCGCCTGTGCTCCACTCAGTGGCATTTTTTTACAGCCTGGTGCAACGCTGCCCGCGCTGCCTGCGGGCGCCCTGGCGTGAGCTGGGCAAGTGGTCAAAGTAGGTCATCACAAATACACCACGAGGCACCGCTTGGGCAGCCGGTTAGGCTGGTCTCCCCGCTTGTCCCTGAGAGCTCGACAGACGATCTCAATGGAGATGCAGCGGGCGCTGCCATCAGGCAAAAGCTCATGACGACATGGTGCACGGTGCCAATCAGCAGGGTGGTCATGTTGCTTTGTTGTCTTCTTATGCCTGTGCCTCGAGCAGCGCTCGTGTTTGCGTCGCTGCGGGCTCACGCCATCGTGAGAGTCGGCGACTGGTGTACCCCTCCCCCTCGCACGCGCCCACAGCGACTAGTTTGTGGGTGCAAAAAGGGCGAGAGCCACACCCCACCTAAGCTTCTCCTCGACTCACTTTGCGTGCCACTTTTTCACATGGTCGCTGCGCACCTCGCGGCCATGTCTTGCGTACGGCCTCTGCAAAATGGTGTGACCGCCTTGTACGGCTGCTGCTGCTCATGCAAGAGAGAAGACTGATGCAGCTGTGCCGTCGATGAGAAGGGGAGGGAGTGTGTCTGTGTGACGCTGCTTATAACAGGGAGAACAAGGAGAGGAGGAGCGTAAAGCACAGTTGCTTCTGGGGGTACATGTGTGGATGTGGGTGGGTATCCAAGTCTACGCTCATGAAGAAAATGGGTAGAGGAAGAGAGCGAGACATCGTAAGGGAGCAATGGAATGCGCAGCTCGGTTGTGGCAGGTCCACAAACAGCGCTTGGGTTAAGTCTTCACTTGTTCGATGTGCTGAGTTACCTAGACGCACAGCATATGATCTCGTTACTGCAGCTCCTTCGCCCAGTGTTGACAGGATGCCAAAAAAGGATGAGGAAGACGACGACAGAAGAGGAGGCAGAGAAGCTCAGACAAGTTCGGGATGAGCGTCTCACCTAAAAATATGGTCCACAGAACGGTGGCGGTGACAGCAAGCATGAGGCACGCGTCTTACATGCACGTCATGATTATTGTTTTGCCCTACTTGCCTGTTTTACCTGTGATGGTCCCGAGAGAAGATGAGTTAGAGACACGAAGACGTAGAGAAACAGAAAACAAGGGAAAAGGGTATCGCCAACAGCCAAAAGGGAAACGCACACACGCACACGCATATATATATATATATATATATATATATATATATATAT
>NC_025856.1:301846-363391 GCF_000755165.1 Leishmania panamensis | reverse complement strand
CATATATATATATATATATATATATATATATATATATATGCAAGAGCGGCCGCAAAACACACACCAACAAGGCAATCAGCATGTACATCATCGGAAGAGGGGGGTACGGCAGGAGGAGGAGGAGAGCAGCGAGGCCCTCACACACACGTGCGCGCAAAGAAAAGGAACGAAGAGAAGTACAACTACAGTAGAAACCAAAAAAAAAATGCTCTTCCTCCACGTCCACCGACTTCCCCTCGCGGTGCTTCCCTCTGCGGCGTGCTGCGTGGGTGCAGGGCACTGGACGTGTTTGAGAAGAGAGAGAGAGACACTACAAGACTTGAAAACACTCACACTGAAGACACACGTGGGAAAGAGAGAAAAACAAAGGTAAGGGGCGAGGGGGAAAACAATAAAACGAAGAAAAACTGATTCCGACACACACGAGACACGCAAGCATTTTCTCCGTCGAGGTCACTCTACCACACGTCGTCTTGTAAGTGTACACATCCAATCATACCCCTCACCCATGCCGCTGCCGCACTGCGGCTGCTTCGCGGTCGTCTCGGGTCAGCCCCCTGCTGTCGAGTCGGCCCATGCGTCTCACGGGCTCTTCCTGCCCTTCCTTGCCTCGTCCTCAGATACGCGCTGTGCAATCGGCGCCAGACAGATCGGGCTGGGCTGCACACCGCGATACAAGCTGGTCGCACCCAGGGTTCTGCATGATGGCGAAAGCGGAGGCGTCGGTCGTGCGGGTAAAAGAGGGGTGGCTTGGGTAGCTGAGGCCGGTGGTTGAGTCCGTGATCCATGTGGTGGGCCGTCGGCACCCCCCTGCCGCTGCCGATCTCGCAGACCTGCCGACTCCGGCGCTGCGCTCCAACCCGCAATCGGCGCAGACACGCAAAAATGAGAGGCGCGCGCGGCGGGCGGGTGGCGCCAGCGCTGGTGCCCAGACGCGTCGCAATGCCTCACCCCACACACACCCGCAGGCCCCGTGCCGACCGCCATGAGGAGGGAGAGCGAGCCCGTGACACCAACCATGCTCGTATCCCGGTGCCGTGGCGGATGCCGTTGGCCTCGCAGCGGGCCATTGCCCCACGCCCGCCGCAGCGCCGGCAAGCCGGGGGCCACAGCCTCCTGCCGCCGCACCCACGCGCGCGCGATGACGATAAGGCGTCGCGGCCGCTCCGCGCTCGATGTTTGTCGGCGCCGCACCAGCTGTCCGGGGCGAGCAATGGAACCCCGCGGAACAGGCGAGTCTCTGCCTGCATGCCGCTGGGATTTCCTCGTGCGGAGAGTCGCAGGCGGGTGCGGCGCAGCAGCACTACGGCGTCGCGAGGCACGAGATCCGCCTCCGCGAGTAGGCCTCTGCTGTCTGCGCATGCTGCCGCACTCACTGGGCCTGCAGCTGCTTGGGCGTGAAAGCGCTCAAGGGCCCCCCCGCAGCTTCTGGCCAGCACTCTCCCACCACACGGTGGCACCGCAGAGTAGCCTTGATCCGCTCCGTGCCATGTAGCAATACAGGAGAAGATCCGTCACCGGCGCCCGTTCGTGCGAGCAGAATGCGCGCAGCGTGGCCAGTCGGACCATGGCTGCGCCGATAACCTCTGCAACGTGTTCGCCAGTGCCGCGCATTGACTGGAGGTCCACACCGAGCAGGCGGGGGTGGCGATCCGCTTCCAGGTGCGTGTGCGCAACGGAGAGTCTCAGCTGGTTGCGGTGCCGTGCACCGACGGGTGTGTACTGCGCTTTAAGGAGCACTCCGCTGCATGAAGTGGTCCAGCCCCGAGTGCCCTTCCCTACAAAGAGAGGATTGCAGTGTGGGTGGCGAGACATCGTTGTGGAGGCTGTGTGGGGTGTGGCGCCATCAGCCAAGGCGTGGTGCAATCCGCGTGCCTCGCTCAGCTCCACACACAGCGAGTCCACTGCAATCACGAAGAGGGCCCAAGACTGATTTACGGGGAACGCCGCATGCACCCCTGGTCATGGTTGATTTCCTCTCGTGGAGGCGATGGCAGGCGCGACGGCCACCAACGAAATCCGTCACCCGGCGAGTATAGCGCGGTTCTGGGTTGCCTCTCTTCAGTACGGTGATGGCAGCGCCACGACCTGGCGAGTCGAACGCGCAAGTGTGGTCCACAAACATGGCACCTATTTTGAGGCCAACTCGGCGCTGACCTACCCTGTGCAGAGACAGGTCCAGGGGGTCTACAGTGGAGCGGTGGGAAGGCAAACCAGACTACTGGGGTTGGAGCCTGTCTTCCACAGAATCGCAGAGTCGTCTCGATATCACTCCTTCGAGTGACTTGCTCAGATTAGTGGTCAGCGTCACAGGGTGGTAGGATGCGAGATCGTCTTCAGGCATGTGCGGCCTTAGTGGGGGGGGCGGGGGGGACAGTGAGCCCCTCCTTCCACGTAGCAGGGCCGCAGCCGGTGGCGACGCCCTGGTTGTAGAGGCCAGCCGGAGCTCTCTTCCCGTGCATTGATGGGTAGATGAATAAGCAAGTGACAAAAATGAAATGCACTAAGCATCACCACCACTGATCACCGAAACAATAACACAGAGAAAGACAACACACACGCACCTACACACCACCACCTCCTCCTCGCTCCCTGTAATGCGCTCTGGCAACGAGCAGAATAGAAACGAAGTGGAAGGGCAGGAAGAAGAACGGCAAGAAAAAGGGCTTTTTAAAAAAAATTGTCGTGTACTGTACAAAGGTCCTCCTCGCCACATGCATGGAAAGAAACGCATGCAACAACCCACAACTGGGCCACACCAGGAGGCGCGAAATACGAGGGGACCGTGTGGGGGGGGGAGGGAGGGAGGGAGGGAGAGGCGTTGAGAACACTGAGAAGGTAGGATGCTGGTGGCCGCGCCTGTTCCCGTACAAGGCAGAATATAAATATATAAATATCAGTGCTGTTATTTATTCGCCCTCCCCTCTCCCCTTTCCTTTTCGGCAACCATATTGTCGCTTGGCTCTACCCACCTCGCCTCGCCTCGCTCCCTCTTTTTCTCCTCCTCGATTGTCGTCTGTCACTTCGCGACCCCCACCCTTCTCTCTTCAGTTTTATGTTCAGCTTTGCTCCTCCGGCATGTTGGAGGCCACCGCCACAACGCCACCAACGTAAAGTAGAAACACACACACACACACATTTCGATGCAGGTGGAAGTGTCTCCGCCACGCAGCGCAGCGCTTTTCGCCCCCCCCCCCCTTGTCCCTTTTTCGCTTCGTTTACCACCAAATGTCTGTGGTGGTTCAGTGCGTGTGTGTGTGTGTGTTGGGGGGAGGGGGGAGCGGAGGCGTACGGGTTGGGTGAGCGTGGCTTCCAAAAAAAGTAACGCAGACGAACAAGCGACAAGAGAGCATCGAAGAGGTGAGGAAGGAGAGAGCGAGCGAGACGGACGGTCAGCTGAAAGAAGAGTGATTGCGTGCAAAGAAAAGGAGGGCAGAAATAATGTACGAGAGAAGGCGAGAGCCTGCGCGGGTGGTTGTAGCGGTGGATAGGATTCCCACGTTGCAGTGGTGATGGGGAAGTGGTGGGAGACGGTAAGGGGGGGGAATAAAGAGACACTGAACGCACGAGATGCAGCAAGAAACCCACGCGCGCATGATGACAGAACGACTAGAAGCAAAGGAAACAAACGCAGCCACAAGAAAATTACAAGAACAGAGGTCGTTAGCCAGCTGCATACATCATCCGCCACTACACACCTACACGTACCCCCTTCTCGTCGCCTCCTTTCGTTACTCACCCAATGCTGTACATGAAAAAAAAAAAAACAGCGCAAGGCGGAGGAGAGGAAACGAGAAAGAAGAACAGAAAAGGCCAACATGGCAACATCGAACAAGAATGACACATTAGGTGGGAACCAGAAGCCTGCATCGGCGCTTCAACTCCGTGAGAGACGTAGAGAGAGATAAACGGATGAGAGTGCGCGCATACTTCTTATGTCGTTTCCCCCCCCCCTTCAGTGTCCGAGTCCTTGCGATGAGATGCAAGCAACGAAAGAGAGAGAAATGTGCACCGACCACCAAGGAGGAAGGAGCTGCGTCAGTCGACGCTTACACCCCATCACTCGATGTTGTTGACGCACCTAAGTGATGCCTTCAAGCACGTACACACGTGTGCTCCTGTCTTTCGATGTAGAAGCGAACCCAGCACTAATAGTATCAACGGGAAAGAAAGGGGGAGAACGAGGAATAATGAGCTGAGGGGTGGGGGAGGGGCGCATCAGTCCAGTAAAAGGCGAAGAAAAAACAAACGGAAACCGAAAGGCGCGCACGCACGAGCAAGCCAAAGGGGAAAAACGAACAACACTTTTAGCGGACCGCACAGCCAAGAATGAGCAAACAAGCAGAGGAAGTGAGCTCGAAGGTGGCCGAGGCGTTGAACGACTTTCGACAGCATTGATGAACGAGCTGTCGACGGAGGGGTGCCCTCAATGGCAACAAAGCGAGAAAAACAGTGGAGGGGAAGAGAGGCGAACCAGTCGCACCACCAGAGCGTGCGGCAGACAACTGTGCAATACCCGATAACTCTCACTCACGTCCTGCGCCACCACTGCGGGCTTTTAGCAGTAGCTTGAGGATACTTGCCCTCGACTGGTTGGTGATAGCGCATCGGAGAGGCACGTGCTGATACTTACCATGAGGTCATCCGTGAAGGAAGTGCGGGTGCGCAACTGAAACAGTTGTTGGCCGTTCTCCTTGTTGGCACAGTCACTACTGTGTGTATTTGGAGAGCAGCCGGCACCGTACTGCGGTAGCGCAGGCACTGCCGTCGCTGCCGCGCACTCCAGCAGGCGCGCCATCGTCAGCTGTGGGGTGCTGTCAGGGCTGCTGAGTGCGCCATTGGCGGCCTTTTTCTTTCCGCTGGTACCCGCTCCAGAGGTGGCAATTTGGCCATCTAGCGATCTATTGTAGCCCGAGGAACCTGACTCGCAGCTCACGCTCTGGCTGATGCTATCGCTGCTGGAGGACAAGATGCGGGACGGGATAACTGTGGCAGTGAGGCTCTCCGCAGTGGCCTCAGCACAATCCAGCCGGCGCTGCACCGAGGCCCCTGCTGTCCTGGCCATACGAGAGGGACTGCCAGCAGCAGTTGTCGCCTGGAATCGGGTAAGTTTGTCTGTCTTCGTATTGGAACGACGTAACTTTGATGCTGACGGCAATGCGGAAGCGAGCAGGTGCGACTCCACACCATCGCCGCTGCACCGCCTCTCCTGATGCAGCGGTGCGCGTGGTTGGCCGCCATCTACGTCGGGGTAAGACGATGACGTGCTGGTGGTGAGCCTGCCACCTGAAGTTCTGCTGCCACTGTTCTGCTTCTTCTTGGCTGGACCGCTTCTGCTCGGCATGCTCCGACTACTGCCGTTGTGCCCTGTCGCCTCCGCAGACGCCTGCGTAGGCTTCGGCGGTGACGAACTCACGCCGCTGCGATGGTTCGGCCGCCCTCTAAGGTTGTAGCCTGCGGAGTGCAGGGCGGATGCGTTAGCCCGCAATGCAGACGCGGTGTTGCTGCGCACAAAGGCGCAGGGGGAAGCCGCGTCGGCGTCCCCACCACCGGGATTGCCGTCGGGCGTCCGTTGGGGTCCCCGATGCAGGGCAACCCGCTGCGTACCTGCGTGGCGTCGCGCCAGTGATGAAGTGGCGGAGCCCAAGTCCCCAACGGCCTTCGGTTTACGAGCTGCTCTAGTGGAGTGCGACACCACTGAACCGAACTGGAGCGGGGCGGTGACGGACCGCTGAAGCTCGTGCGCGCTTGGTGCACCACCACCCAAATTCTTTTTGGGGGCTGCACCTCCTGCTACTCCGTTGGTGCTACGAAGCACGTGTTCGCCGGTCAATCCACTCAATGACGTCTTGTCTGGTCCCGGGCCGGAGCGCCTCTTCTGGCCTCCAGCTGGCGGCGAAACTGTGCCCCGCGTCAAGCCTGTGGAGCTACCCGTGCGCCTGAACGCCTTGGAGGGACCGCTGGTACCGGCTGCGGGAGCCCGGCCACGGAGCCCATCACCCTTGCTCGCCTGCTGTATGGAAGGACACCGCTCTGGACTACTACTGCTGTCAGCCGTCGGCAGGATCAGATGGCCGTGACGCGTGCGGACCCCCTCCGTTTTGTCGCTCGTCTCCTGCTCGCTGCTGCTGGTGAGATGCATCGACTCGGCGGTGGCCATCAGGTCGCGAAAGTGCGACGCGAGGTGATTCGAGCTACGAGTACCTGAAGAGCCGCCACCGCGCAGTGGACTGCTGCTGCTGCTGCCACCGCCCCCGGACCGGTTCGTCGGACTTGGTGCCAGCGGCGGGTGCGCAAAGGAAGGCGTCTGCGAAGGTGAGTGTGAGAGCGCCGAAACCGATAGCAACGCTGGCGACAGCAGCGGCGATTGCATAGTCAAGCGCAGCGTGAACTCAAACACAGCCATCATCTGCGCAGTAGACGTGGTGGGCAGCAGCGCATACAAGAGAGCCACATTCGCCCTCTTGACCGCAGCCACGATGGCGTTGCCATTGCCACTGCTGTGCAGTGAGGACGTGAGGGAAGTAAGCTGAGCAAGGTACGGGCAAAGGCACTGAATTGCCTCAACACACTTGCTTAGCGCTTCAGCGTATTCGGCCTGACGGTTGAGCAGCGAGCGGCACTCCTGATGGTAATGCGCGGCCAGGCACTCGGCCTCCGTGCAGCCTTGGCGCAGACGGGCATTGTCCAACAGTAGCTCAAGTGAGGTGCCCTGTCGCTCGCGTAGCAGGTCCTGCCGTGTGGCAGCGAACTGCCGATCTGCGTCATCGAGTCGCTTTGTCAACACTTTCAGCTCGTCTGCTTGCTGTGCCTGCTCTGCCTCCAGGGCCGCAATCATCTTGCGCAGGCCGGCGACGCCAACGGCGGTGGTGCAGTTGCCGTCCACCCCCTCGCGTGCTTGGTTGCCGGAGGCGTTGCTGACGAGAAAGGTGGCAAGTCGCCACTTCTGTTCTCGCAGCTGCGTCTCCCTATCGCGCTGGCGTTCCTGCGCCTCGCGCACCTCGTGGTAAAGGCTTTCCTTCTGCGCAGAGAAGTTTTTCAGCTTTGCCTCCAGCTCAGAGAAAAGCGGAGTGTTCTCGGCGAAGACAGACGGTCGAGCGGTGCGGCAGTTGAGGGACGAGTGTGGCACGCTGCTACCTCGCGGCATGTCAGCGCCACTGACTGACATGGGTGTGTGGGATGCGTTCATGGACAGCGATGAGGCTCCACCGCCTGCGGTCGCCGCAGATGGTGTGATGGTGCCTCGCTGCGCGTTCCTGTTAGGCCACGGGGGCACGGCTGGCACTGTCGGTGTAGGCGCCGGACTACTGCGGCCGCGATCGCCACTGCTGAGGGGAACAATAGGGCTGTCCAACGTCGTTGGCAGCGACCCCTGTTGAGTGGTTGGAGTCATCAAAGGGCTTCCGTTGCTGCTGGCACCGCCCTCGGTGGCCAGCACCGTGTTAGCAAGTCGCGACTGGCTCCCTTCGCCGCCACTGCTGTTGTAGGAGTCGTCGCCACCGACATCGCCGGTGTACGCAGCAAGGGCGGATTGCGCGCGAGTGAGCTCCTCTCGCAGCTCCTCGATAAGCGCCTCCTGTGTCTTCGCTAGTTGACTTGAGTTGATGGCAAACTCGTTGCGGTACGCCTCCACCTGAATCTCCCTGGCGTTCATCGCAAACTTCAATGTGTTCACTGCCTCCTCCGTGTGCTTTGTGCTCGGGTTCAGGCAGAAGAGGATCTGCGTGCGGCAGTTGCCGCCGATGCTGGAGCGTAGCACCCGCGTCAGCTTGGACCCACGGTAAGGAATAAACATTTTGCCTCCACCCTTTCCGCCTGTCTGTCGCCGCCGCACCTTCTGCTGTGCCAGGCTCTGCACGACAGCACCGAGGGCTAGCAGGGAGCGGTTGATGTTGCCGCCCTCGCGAAGACGCAGGCCGGTATTGCTTGTCGCGGCGGCTCGCTCAGAGCCCGCCAGATCCGCGAATTGAATCTTCGCGATGGTGACCGTTGACCCCGGCGGCTTCTTTTTCTTCTTTGCTGCTCTCTTCGATGGCGAGAGCTCCATGTTTGTCTCTGACGCATCGCCGTCCTCAGTCATTGAAGATGCAAATCCGCAGCCGCCGATGGTGGCGCAGGTGTTGCCATCACGCACCTCTATCTCGACAGTGATGATCGCGTGTGAGCGACTGGACTGCGCATTGGCCCCGGTGGCGGCCACAAACCGCTGTGCGTGGCCGTACTCGATACTCCGGGCGAAGTCCTCGAGCGTCTCGGGGAAGATATGCGTGAGCCCATGAATGTGCAGCCCGCCGTTGCTGTTAGTGTCGCTTTCACATGCGTCAAAGCCGGCAGATGCGGACGCCGTGGCGCCGCATGCCTCGCGCACCTGAAGAGGGACTCGCTTCGACTCTCGGCCTAAGGCACCAGTGCCACTGTTCGCCAAAGATTTCGCGCTGCCGCCGTTCTCTCCAGTCGGCTTGGCGAGCAGATCGTACACATCCTCATTGTAGATCTCGAGGAAGCTACACTTGATGCGCACCCGCTTGCCCTCCTCTTCCTCCAGCCGCTCCTTCTCGGCAAAGATGTCCTGGACAGCCTGGTACACAATACCAGCAGCACTCATCGTGCTGCCAAACATGGTGTGCGTCTTGCCAGAGCCGGTTGCGCCGTAGGCGAGGATGGAGCCGTTGATGCCGTGGAAGACTCCCTCTACGATGCGCTTGCACGACTGCTCGTACACCTCAATTTGCGAGGCGTGCGTGTTGAACACGTGATCGACGGAGAACTGGTATGGGCGAGCTGTGGCACGTGTCGGCTGCGAGGTTGGAACTGCCGCGCCCGCACGCCTTGATGCCCGTGTGGGGGGGCTGCCGCCAATTATGACGCAGTCCGGCAAGCATTGAATGCAGTTATGCACCCTGGTATCTGCCCGCTCCTTTGTGGAGAGAGGGCGGACGCGCACCACGATGCCAACTCCCTCATCGATAACGACTTCATCACGAGCTGCCAGCGACAGCGGCAGCGACGAAATCGATGGCGACCCACTCATGGTATCAGGGCTCACTGTGGCGCGCACCCGGAGAAAGAGGTGTAGGGAGGAGGGAGCAGACGGGCAGCTAAGATAACAGCGACAGACGAAGATACCAACCAGAAAGGATGTGGGCTCATTAAATATGGAGAAGTAAACATCCGTAATGCAGGAGGGGGGAGAAGCTGAAGAGAAAAGAGAGAAAAAAAACGAGGAGGGGGGAGGAGGGAGTACAGCCACCTCTCGCCTACATGCACACAACAGAAGATGAACCGCAAGAGACAGAGAGGGAGGGAAAGAGTGGCGTGTGTCCCAGCAGCAACAGCGAACGCAATACCAGCGATCACAGGACCAGAAAAGACGAGGCCTCCAGGACAACAAAGACGTTTCACACAGTACCTTCGGTGCTGGAATGGTGTATCCTCTGTGCGTGGTATTGGCGTCACCCTGTTCGTTCTTTACTCCAAGGCGTGCTCTTGCTTCGGGAAGTATGGCCCCTTTCCTTTTGTTCTGATGCTCCCTTTCCTCTGCTGCTGCTGCTGAGTGGGTTAGGCAAGCCAGCGCAGGTAGTGGGGGGTTTTTGTAGTTGTCACTGTGTGGTGTACATATGGGAACGATGTGCAGGTGTGGAGATGTCGGGGAGGGAGGAGAAAGAGAGATCAGTTTTACGACGGAACCGCAGAATGACATGATGATGCGGAGGACGACGACGATAAGATACCTGTGAGTGGTGGTCCAGCCATCCCCGCCCCCCCACCACCACTACCCTGCACAGGCATTCCTTTCCTCAGTGCTAGCGTGCTCATCACGAGACGACGGCAAGGATACCCACTGTCGAAAGAAGCAAAGCTCTCAAACGGGATGTATTAGACCGCACAGCGTGAACAAACAGGCTCGAGGTGCGGTTGTGAGTGTATGTGTGTTTTTTACCGATGTCTTCTGCATTCATGTTTGGTGGTTTACTTCTGTCTTCGATTCTGTTCTTCTCTTTAGCCCCAAACCTGCACTACTTTGTAAACTGAAATAGCAAAGAAAGGAGAGAGGGAGAGACTCGTCAAGCGAGGTGTGTGGGTGTGTGTGGGGAGAGGGGGGTGTGACAAGAACACAGATAGGGAGACCACGCACGAAGAAGCGTCGCCTAGAAGAGACAGGGATGGAACTGGGGGAAGGGGGGGCGGCAATGCGTTTGGAAGAGAGGTTGCCTTTAATAGGATCCCAGTCTTTCTACTCTTCTTTTTTTTCCTCTCCCCAGACGACGTCTGCCAGCGCGTCGTGGTGTATATACTCCTCTCTCTCCCCAACCGCTCTCTTGCCGCCCTCCTCTCTACTGAGGGGGGGAGCGGGGGTCAAGACAGGACTGAAGTATTGTCTGTGCGCGGACGTAACGAATTCGAGCGCAAATCAAGAAAAAAAGGGCGTCATCGCAGCCATACTCACAAAGACAGAGGCAAACGGCGCCAGAGTGGGTGGGTGGGAGGTGGTGGAGGAACGCCACTGGGCGAGAGCTAAGAAGCACACGCCACTCAGCAGCCACCTCGCCCAATAGAGAGAGAGAGAGAGGGGGGAGGGAGAGACACCCCCCCACACACACACACACAACCACAACCACAAAAGAAAGCGATTGCGAGGACGAAAAAGAAAAGACGGAAGAGGCGAGCTGCCTTGTGAGACTCTCAAGCATGATGATGAGCACACACGCACACAGACAGACAGACATCATGGGGGCATGACACATCCACAAGTCCTCCCACCCCACCCTTCTTTGTGGGTCTGTCGTTTTGACTAGACGGAGAGCGCAGTTCTATGCTCAAAACAGCACTGCGCAGAAGGGGTGTGTGCAGTTGACCTACGCCGGTGCACGATCATACCGCACCCGTAGCTGATCCTTGGTGTACTGCAACAAGTCCTCCATGTCGGATTCTGAAGTCCAAGCTCCCTTTATCATCACTAGGTCAGCGCCAGTGCCTGCATCGGCTATGGAAGATAGCTGTTGATGCGGGAGTTGACCGCAGTCCAGCGCACGGAGTGCTTCCTCAATGTGGCTGCGAACGACCTTCCAGCGCAGCTGAGCGATATCCGCCTTGGTGAGTCCACGAAAGAGGTTATCGAGCGCCTCTTCAATGGTGAGATGCTGCAGTGCCGCCCGCTTTGTTTTCCACTCCTGCGAAGCGATTGCGGAGCCACTCAGTGGGCCAGAGCTGCTAGAGCTCTCCGCCACAGCTGGTTCAGCGCACTCTCGCTGAGGTATGATGCCCTCTTTCTTCGCCACCACATCGTCTTCGCATGGTGACCCTACCGACGGAGAGAGAGAGACGACGGCAGTGCTTACACCAGTTTTCGGGGAGCGTGTGCGCTTCCGCAGTGTAGACGGCGGCACAGCAGTATCAGCCGTCCCCGCCCCGTACGGTGCTGCGGCGCTGGTGACGTACTTCACCTCTGTGGTCTCGTCTGCGCCGCCAGAGAGGGCAGTTGACGAGGCGCGTGGAGTGGCCTGCCGACTGCTGCCGCGGCTGCCAATGCCCGCCCCCATCGCGGTTCCACCGACAGCGGGCACCCGAAATGGGGCATTGGCGGTCACACGCACACTGTCGTCGAGGAAGACGGTCTCCAGCAATTTATGCGGGCTAGCGCGCGATGTGGGCACAAAGAACGATGGCAAGAGCACGGCACCCGGGTAGCGGCGAAGGTCTTCGGCCCGACTCTGCCGCTGGCCGAGGCACTCCAGCAGTACACGGCTCGCAAGGTCACACATGACACGGCACGCATCGCTCGCCGGATCCAGGGCATCATCTGCCTGCTTGATCTTGCTCAGCAACTCCACCACAAATCCAGCGCACTGCGTACCGTGGCGGAGAAGCTCGCCGATGAGGAGGTGCCACACGCGCTGGAAACCAATGAACTGATTCCCCGCCTCCTCACTTGAGTAGTACGGATGGTGAGCGAGGAAGAGGATCAGAAAGGGGATGGTATACTCCCAGTAGCAGTAGAGCGCCGACGGCGATGAGAGCGAGGCACCTTGGCTTGACTGCTTTGCCCGCAAGTGATCCCCGACAGTCTCCACCAACCCACGCAGCCGCTGATAGGAGCTCTTCGAGTCCTCACTGATCGCAGTCAGTAACAGCAAAGCAGCCACACGCATGTCACAGGTGCGATGCAGGAGATGGCCTGCGAGCTTCGCCTGCACAGCATGACGCACATGCGCGTTTTCTTCCACAGAGAGAACAACAGAGACAGCCAGCTCTCTGCTGATGACCGGAGTCGGCGTCAGCACCAGCTTCACCAGCTGCTTCTCGAGCGCCACTCGACACTGACAACTGCCGATACTGTCTGGCCCACGCCGCCCTGGCGCCACCGTCGCAGAGGCCTTATAGCCTTCCAGGAGCACGCCCAATGCATATTTCACGGCGTTGGCGCGGCTGGCGACATTGTTACTGCTGCCGCTGTTACCAGCGTCCGAGGACTTGGGGCAGCTCAGTGCCAAGGTCACCATGGCCTTGGCCGACCCATCCACGATGGCTGCAGCGACGGACATGTTGGTGCTCAAAGGCGAGTGACAGAGGACACTGTGCGCCCGCCCTGTTGCAGCCTCGGCGCTGTCCACCCCCGTCGCAGACGGGGTCGCGAGGGCCCTGAGCCTTGCCCGCCCTGCCTTGCCGCTCACATCCTCAACAGCGTCGATAAGCAGCGAGGAGAGGGACAACAGCAGTGCCGGAATTGGCTCTGCTGCGGCTACAGTGGTGGTCGGCGTTGTAGAGACCTGCAGCAGCACCAGTGCAGCATCTACTGGCGAAATGCGGTCGTCGCTGCCGTTGCCACCACTGCAGCGCGAGAGGGCCCGTACACTTGCAAGCCAAGCGACGGCCTCAACGTTGTTTGTGAGCGCTCGACCGCTAGCGAGGCACTTCGCCAGTTCCGATGCGAGGGAGTACAATGCGGTCGCTGCGCTAGTGTCACAGCCCGGGACCCTCAGCAGAGCGACTAGTGTGCGCGTCGCTTGCTTTGCCAGCTGCTTCAGCGCTGAGAGAGCCATCCCACTATGGCAGCTGTTGGTGCCCGGTGTCACCGCTGTAGAGGCGAGAGAGGGGGGGATGGTCTGCTGCATGGGCAGTGACGCGAGCGCCATCGCGCGAAGGGTAGCGATGAGTGAGTCGTGCAGAGAAGCTGCACCAGCGATGGCAGTGGCGCTGGTGTCCGCCATAGTGGCTGCGGCCGTGGCCCACTTCTGAAGCGCCTGCAGCAGTAGCGCGCACCAGTTCGGCGGAGGCCCGATAGATTGCTTCGCGGCAGCTTGCAGTGCCTCTGCGAGGCCTTTGGTGCACAACACGGCGAACGACGGCGATGCGGCAGTGAGAAGCAGAAGCGCTCGCAACGCGCCGGCAGCGCTGGCGCCGTCCACTTCAGCTTTGTCGCGGGCGCTGGTGTAGATGCTGATGTGGAGCCGTCGCATCAGCTCTGCAAGGTGAGAAGGTTGCACAACAAAGAACATCTGCGGAATCAGCGTCTGCTTGACAAAGGCGAACTCGTCGGCGCCGATACGCCCGTGCAGCGAGCGCAAAAGGCCCTCACGCACCTCTACCCAGTCCATGTGAGCCACGTCGCATGCGCGCAGCAGCGCTCGTCGTACCGTCTCGTCCTTGGCGCGAAAAAGCACATCCCACTCCCCCTTGCTCGCCCCCGTCGTCTCCTGAAGGAAAGTAAGGAGTCGATGAATCGAGTGGATGCGCTGCTGACCTTCGGCCGACTTGACGTCACCGTTGCTCTCCTTGACCGCGCTCTGAAACTCGAACAGTCGTCGAATGGCAAGGCGCAGCTGCGGCTTCTTCTCAGAGAGACGCAGGAGCTGCGCGAAATGGGCGGCGTCAACGTGCTGGCAGAGCTGCACGAGGGCGTCCACGTACGCCGACACTGCAGCAGCAGCAGCAGCACTGGGGGTGCTCTTTGCCGCTAGCACACCACGACCACCGGCATCCTTCGTCGAGCTGGCTGACTCACCGAAGCCCAGCAACGCATCACCCTCCTCGAATCCGCCCCCGCCTGACGGGCGCTGCTGAGACACCTGCGTCTCCTCAATGGAGCTTCCTTCAAAGTCCAGTAGAGCAGGCGTTTTGGTCGGCGGAAGCACGGCTGGCGACGTTGGCGACAACCACCGCGTCAGAGTGGCCTGAGTGGCACTAGCGGTGCACGTAGCCGAGGAAGGGAGCAGGCAAGAGAGCGGGGCCGACAAGAGGCCATCGACCACCGTCTCTGCGGTCAGCAGTACTGGCGCCGTTGGTGACGACGATCCGGTGTCGACTCGCACTGCGTCCAGGACCGCGTTCGGTATCCACACGAGGCGGTACTCGCTGTATAGCCGCGTCAGCCATTCCACCGCGGCGCCACGAACGCGGCGGTTCTTGTCAAGCGCGCGCAGGCCCAGCGTGTGTGCGAGGAAGTTGGAGGGACTGTGCGTGGAAGAGGGTGCTGTCTGCTGACCTCCGCGAAGACCCCCGTCGTCCACGTTGTCTCGCTGGGGTGATGGTTGTAGCAGCAGCGGAGCTACCAGGGCTGCCTCAGCTACTGAGGCGACAGCCTGCTTGCGCACAAGGACATGAGGGTCGGTGAGCAACCGCTCCCAGAACGGCTGGAACGCCTGCCAGAGGTCCTGCTGCAGCGACTGCGCACGCGACGGATCGGCGGATGAGTCGTTTGTGTGGCGACCCGCATGGCCGGCGCCAGGCCTCGTGCTGTCGCCGTAGCGCTGAAGCAGCACTGTGGACAGCCGCACAGCGTCCATGCGAATGTTTGGTTTGACATCCAAAAAGCGGCTCAGAAAGGGGCCAACGAAAGCGGCTCGGTACGTCCGCACCGCCGCCTCGTTCGCAGCGAAGACAGCGCTGAAGCCGCGCAGCAGCAGTAAGCGCACCTCAGGGCAGGTGTGCTCGAGATGCGGCGCAAGCGAGAGAAGCAACGGATCGGCCAGGTCAACATGCAGCTCCATCAGCGCCACAAGCACCTCAAGCACGCGTGCCAGGACCCGCAGGCCTCGACGCTTGCGAGTCAGTTGTGCCTCCTGAGGCAGCTTTGCTATCTTACCGCGCGGCTGCTGCAGCCGCTGCGGGTGTGGCCCGTCCTCGTCCGTGTCGCTCCTGTTGCCCCTTTCCTCGCCTTCCAGGTCTTCACCATCCGACTGAAGCATGTCGGATCCAAGCACCTCGGCAAGGCCCTCTTCAAACTCCCCCATGGCCCACGTCGCGATGGCGGGTCGCAGCACATCCATCTGGTCCACAAGCAGACGGGCCGTGATGAGAGCGCCACCGCTACCACAGCGCGCTAGGTGGTGCCGATTCTGCCGTGCGCCTGAAACACACGCAGAGAGAGAAGACAACGATGATGCAGACGGCGATGTTAGCTGCAGCGTGGGCGATGCTGTAACCAGCTCGTCCAAGAGTGGCATCAACTGCGCCGGTGTTACGATGCGTGTGAACCAGAGGAGGTCGCAAAGCACCTGCGCCATCTCGGCGCACGTCGCCGCGCTCGTCGAGGTGTCGCTGCGGGTGCAGTCTCCCATCTCGCTGGCTGTCGCGGAGGAGGCGCAACAGACAGCCTGGAACACGTACAGCAGCGCCTGCTGCACTTCTTCTGACGCCAAACTGCAGTGCGGCAGGAGGTGGCAAAAAATGTGCGACGTGGCAGCACGCTCGACCAAATACGCCACGCGTTGTAGCGACTGGCGCTGAGGCACAGCCGATGACGGTGATGCGTTCAAAGGGGCCAGCTGAAGCCGGGAAAAGCATGCACAGATGCAATGCAGCACGTCAACGCAGCGCACCTCGGGAAACGGCAGTGATTCCCCTCCCGCCGTTTCGAGCACGTCGAGAGTGGCGTCCACCTGCGTGTTGATGACGCTACCGCTGCTCCCAGAACTGGCGTAGGTAAGCGTGCTTTCACCCCTGTGTCGCTGCTGTCGTTGCTGCCGTTGCTCCTCGT
Organism: Leishmania panamensis; assembly: GCF_000755165.1. Taxonomy (NCBI): domain Eukaryota; phylum Euglenozoa; class Kinetoplastea; order Trypanosomatida; family Trypanosomatidae; genus Leishmania; species Leishmania panamensis. The sequence goes on along the minus strand of NC_025856.1, from coordinate 347,415 downwards.
GATGAAGGCGCACAGCATCGCACAGGAGGCAGCCCACCAATTGCGAGACGTCAGGGATCGGACTAGAGAGCAGCCGGGGCGTGAGCAGCTCCTCGATATAGGTAGCTGAGAAAGGAGTGCTATTCAGGCGCGGCGTCGTGGACGGCTCCACCAACGAAAGCCCACGTACCGAGTCGCAAGCGCTCATGAGATATGAGAGCAAACGACTGTCTGGTGTGGCTCGCAGCTCGTCAACGCAAAGACTGGTGGGTGGGGGTGATGGTGGCAGTGACGACACGGTCGCTTCTCTCTTCCTCTTCGCCGCACATGCCGCTGTTGCAGCAGCTGTGCCCTTTGAGGCCGCCGAGCGGGACGCAGCAGGCATGGTTGTTCTCGGGGTCGAAAGGGGGTTACCTCCCTGCAGCGCAACTCTTCCGATAAAAGGTGGTGGTGGTGGCGTTGTCAGCGTGTAAACGAGGGCCTCGCAGTGATGCAGCGCGGTGCGAAGCGGTCACTCTTATATGCACTGCAATGCAACTAGGAGGGGAAAAGGAGAGCCGTAGTGGCAAACAAAACGGCAGAAGACAGCGGAATGCGTGCCTTCCCACGCCTGGTACACGTGGCCCAGTGGTGGAAGAGGAGGAGGAAGGGGGATTACCCTCTCAGTCTGTCGGCTCTTTCCGCTTGAATGGTCTATGCTCGGTGAAGGGACTTGAACAGCAGCGTGGCGGGGGAAGGGGGCGTGTGTGTGTGTGTGTGTGTGTGTGTGTGTGTGTGTGTGTGTGTGTGCTCCTACGCCTGCGCGGCTTTCTCTATGAGGTGAATCTGACTTGGGCCCCCGTCTGCTTGTGGGTGGTCGCTTGTACGCAAAGTCCAACAAGGCGATATGTGTCCGCCCTCCTCTTAGCGTAAGCGCGGCGTGCGTGTAGTGCAGTTATGCTGGCGTAATCAGCGCGAAGACAAGTACAGCGACTGAGACGCTGAGAAAGGTAAAAGACACGTGAGATGAAAGGGAGGCAGTGTTGAAAGTCTCGTTCTATAGGCGTGATATCGTAAAGCCACTTGACTCCCTCGGCATACCACTGGCCCGTGGGATCCCCTCTTGGGCTAGTAATGCTGTGTGGTACGCCGCGGAGGGAATCAGTGGGGAGGGGGGGAGTCGCATGAGCTACAGCTGAATGGAAATAAACACATGCAGTGAGCAACACAGCGATCCACCACCTTGCAGAGACGGATGGGCAACACATGAAAAGCGCCTTGGTCCATTCCCCCTCTCTTCACTTCCTCAAATGCACTTTCTTCTTCGCCCCCTTTTTAGCGGTAACGCGAAGGGGTTCGGGTGTGCAGGGGATACGTGCGAAACAATCCTCCGGCTTGCAAGACGTGGGTGAAGGAGAACGTCGCTGTCTCGGTTACCTGCGTAGACGCGCGTGCGAGGGACTGCAGGTGCACGCTTCGTCCCCCCCCCCCCCTACACTTCTTGTTCTTCCCCAGGAATCGCTCTTGCCTATCAGGAGGCACCTTCAGGCTCCCCCACCGCACAAGGCTAAACTCACCGACACGCACACTTTTTATGAGTAGACACGTGTGTGGGAGTAAGACAAAGGGAGGTGAAAGGCCGTGATGACAGGTGGAGAGGCGGCAGTCTATTCTGGAAGTGGGGGGATGGAAAGTCAAGAAAACGACGGCCATCACTAGTACAAAAAAAAAAAGAGCGAGAGAGCGACATAGCCGGTTTGAGCCCCCAAAGAACCCAAGGAGCACACCGCACACATAACCTACACGGGCCGCTACAAACGTGTGGCGAGCACTGCACGGAAGCCACGAAGAAAACACGCAAACGAAAATGACAAGAAGAGCTGACGACGACGACGACGGTGGCGACAGCAGTGAGCCCGCACAAGAGAGAGGTATATGTACACATATATCTGCAGAAACTCATCAAGAGAATAAATACGCCAGGAGGACCGCGCATGGCACACGTGGCACCTATAGAGTCACGAAACAGACACAACACCCACACGCTAAACACAACCAGAGAGCCCCGCTTCTCGCTGTTACACACGCACGCCTACACAATTTCCCATCCACAGCTGCGAGACACCTTTTTCGTTCGCATTGAGAGCACAGCAGGGCGCGATCAGTCCTCAAGAGCGGAGCTGTAAAACATGGGGAAGGTCAAACAGTGGAAAAGGGAAAGACAGTGGCAAAGACGATCGCAACGGCGGTCGTGGTGCCGCTTCTGCTAGTACTGCTGGTCCACCATACCCACAGGCACCTTCCTAGCATCCTTTTTCGGTCGATGGCTTTCTTTCACGGCGCCGTTTCACAGAAATTTGTGGCGGCACGCAGCACGAGGCGCTCGGCCTCGGACGCGTCACCTCGCCACTCTGCGGCCGGGGTACCAAGGAAGCCGAGATGACCGCCAACGGGGTAGCACACGTACACGGTGTACAGGTTTTTGTCGACCAGCGCGCGCCACGATGCATCCGGGACAAAGTCACCGGCCACGAAGTCGTTTCGATTCCCAACGCAGAGGATCGGCGTATGGCAGCGTGGCAGCCAGACTAACGGCTGTGCCGCGACGTAGTACGCCTGCGGACTGTTGAAGCCGTTGTGGCTGGCGCTGATGTAGGTGTCGAAGGCTCGAATGGAGGAGATGTGATCGATCGCCAGGTTCGGGCCCTCGAAAAGAAGCCTTCTGTCCACGCCCGGTAACTTCGCCAGCATTTTGCGATTGTGCTTCACGTGCTTTTGCAGCCCGGTGCCAAACGCCTTCTCGTAGAGTCGCCGGTACAGCGGTGTCGCCGACATGCGGTCGGCTTCGATCAGGTCGTACGGGGGCGTCACTGTCACAAAGGCACACACAGAGAGAGAGGGAGGGAGGGAGGGAGGGGTGTGTCCGGCGCCACGCTGTTCGCCGGTAGGCTCGACCGTCGCTCTTTTTCTGCGGCTGACATGCCCTGCTCGCCGAGGTGCTTTGATTAACGTTACGCCGCCGCGCGAGAAGCCGACCGCGATGAGGGGGACGGGCTGCGGGGTGCCCGAGGCGCTCCTGGACCTGTTTCTGCTGGAGGTAGTGGTGCAGGCAGTGGCGAATGTCTTCGGTAAAAGTGGCGCTGAAGAGCTGCGGCACCTCCAGCGGAGTTGTGCCCATGCCACGGCTGTTGAGCACACACACTGCAAAGCTGGCCTCCACGCACTTGGCGGCAAAGTGACGCACGTAGTTCGTCGTCGAAGCGTTCAGCAGCCGCGGCACAATGAACATGAGACCCTTCGCTTGTGGCGAGCGGCCCTTAGCAGGACCAGTAATCCCGGAGACCGGGGCCGCCGCCGCCGTTGCCGCGGCTGACGACGTTGGAGTAGAGGACAGAAGTGGGTAGAGATAGTCCATGTTGATGTGCTGCCCCTCGTGGCTCTCAACCAGCTCCCGCTCGTACGACACATGTGGGCCGCTGCGCATGGCTGAGAGGATTGTTTGAATGTGTCCATTGTAGAGCGGGGCATGATAGCGAAGCGGTGGCTGACCCGTCAGCGGCAGCCCAAATCGCTTCCGCAGCCGGTAAAGATCTTTCTCATTCACGATGAGGGTAACCTCTCGCTCGTCCGCGGATGTGGCTATGAGTTTCCCACGCGTGAGCTAGCTTACTGCCCACCGCGGCCAGCGCGACAGCACACCGGCCACAAGGCGTGGCAGCAAGAAGAGGAATACGTGCACACCCACGTGCTTCACGGCGAAAGAGACGCGGGCTATGAAGGACATATGGTGGAGTTCGGCAGAAAAGAAAGGCCGAGAAACAGGGCACAGAAGAGGGGGATGCGCGAGCTTCTCTCACTCTCTCTGTGGGTGGCTTGCCCGGCTGCCTCCCAAAAAATGCAGGCGTCTCCTTCCTTGTGTCTTCGCTCTGTCACTGCGCTAGTGCGTTCGCTACTTCCCTCGCAGACGACGGCGCGCTCACGCCAAGGCGAAAAAAAAAAAAAACGAAACAAATAAGTGGGAAAGTATGGGTGAATGAGTAAAGGCGGGAAGAGTGGAAGAGGAGAACGGGGGGGTGTCCGGGAGGGAGAACTCGCTTACGCCGTGCTGTACCTCAGTATCTTCACTACAGGATGCCTTTGATAGGGAATGTGGACACAAGCGGCAGGAGAAAGAGAGCGGAGAGAGAGGGGGGAGTGAAGGAGGAGAGAGAGGGAGAAAAGAGAAGGTAAGAGTGACTGATGTCTGCCTGAGATAGAAAGGAGTAGAAGAGATGCGACTCAACGAGCGCATTTTATTTTACTGCCCTTTACGAAGATAATGTGGAGAGTAGTCCGCTGCGTGTGTCGTGGCACAGCGGCCTTTCTCTCTCTCTCTCTCTCTGGGGGTTGTGTACGCGTGAAAGCGTCCCAGCAGGGAGAGGAAAAAAAAAACTGTAACGTGTTCTTCTCCTCAGTGAGGCACTTCTTGAACTGCGCGCGTGCGCAGCGGGGTCGTTGTACTCCAGGGTTGCCTATGGAAGCCAAAAGAGGTGGAGAGGAGGAGGGGGCAGAAATGATGAGCGAGTGATGCAGCTCTTGAGGCTACGAGGAGCACTGAAGCAACAGCAGCAGTAGCACACGTAGAGGTGCATGCAATGAGGAAAGAGAGATGACGGGCCTTCGCGCAAACACTGCAGTGAGCCACCATGCGGTGTGCTTCCACAAGACTCATCACCACAGCAGCACGCATGGTATGCGCACTACGTCTGCGAGTGCTGTTCTTGATACCCCGCTTGCCCGAGCGTCAGTCGCGCTCCAAGGACGGGAGAAAGTCTGGGCGTAGATACGCGCACCTGTACATAGGCAACAGCGAGGGCTGTGGGGGGGGGGGGGGGGGCACCACAGGTGAGCAAGCAAGAGGGAGGAGAAGGGGCGGGGGCGACTTGTAGGTGTTTGTCCGCGTGCCGGTAATTCACACCATTAACAAACAGGGGGAAAACATCGTTGCGCACTCCTAAATATGCCCAAAGAGGCCACTGCAATACGCAAACAGCGCGGGGGGTAGAGGTGTAGGAGAGATGACCGAGGAGACGAATTCAAAGGAACGGGCTAACCAGGCAAGATGCGGTGGAAAGACGGGAAAATGATGGGCACGGAAGCGGCTATGTTGAGCGTGTGCGTCTGCGTGAAATATGTCTGGATGTGTGACGCGAACAGCACTGAGCCAATAAGTCCATCGAGGTTGCACATACTATAGCACTACCTCTCTACGATCAGCTTCACCATCGCACCCGCACGACGCCGCCCTTCCTTCCCCTTCCACACACACACACACTGCCTCTACCCTCAGTTATCACCCTTCGCTACCGATTGATGCTATCACAACCCTCACACGCCTACAACCAAACACGCAAAGCGGTAGCTGTAGAAGGAGCTAGAGCTTCGGATAGTGGAGCTAAACACAAAACCTTCTCACCGGCACCAGCAAAGACAAGGGAAGAGATCGTTATACCCAGTGGCAGGCAGAGGAAAGGGGAAAAGGCGAGGTGAGACCGGGGAGGGAAGCGAAGGAAAGAAACACCGAGAAGGGAGAGAGACAGCGCGAGAAAGGGAAGGCGGCGATGGCATGCGCTTCACTCTGGAAATAAAAAAAAGAAGCCTCAAGCAGCTACGTAAAAGACCACAAGAGTGTACGGCATAAGCGTCGACGTACACACCCAATGTAGGTGTTCAGCTCCCATCTCTATTGTCGGCTCTCTATGCACACCTCTTCCATTAATGCCCTTTCCACCCACCCTCCTCACTCCGCCGTCATGATGAGACTACAGCGCCATCATCACAGTGACCCAAAACCTCCGCTGGAGATAATCCCACGTGTACTCTCTTTTCGTTCTTCAAAACCACCTCTCACGCGATCTTCTTCGCTGCTTTCGCCTGCGTGTCGGCTGATTCGATGAAGTGAATGAGCGAGTGTAGAACAAAGCGCTCCATCTCGTTCGGCGCTTGCGTCCACTCGCTCCACGGACACCCAAGGAACCCGAGATGACCACCGACGGGCATCTCCACGTACACGAGCCCACCACGGTGCCGATCAATCAGTTGTAGCCAGCGTGGCGTGGGTTGTGGGGGACCACAGATGGGGTCGTTGGCAGCTACGATACAGACCTGTGGTGTGCGAGAGTGGTGGAGACGGAGGAAGCTGCTCGCGGCGGCGTAGTAGGCCTCTGCACCGGGGTACCCAAAGTGCGGTCCTGTGATGAGTTCGTCAAAGTCCTGTAAGGTCCGCAGTCGCTCCACAAACAGCGAGGCGTCATCCATAAAGATTTTCTTGTCAACACCGGGCAAGTGCTGCAGCACGTGCTTGTGTCGCTCATAGTAGGCGTGAGGTCCCTTATGCAGGGCGGAGTTGTACAGAAGTCTCGCCAGCGGCATCCGCAGCGCCGCCGCACTGTCACTCACGTTATGTGGAGAGGTGATGGAATAGACCGCGTCGAAGCCACTAGGAACCTGCGCCTCGCCCTGCTCACTCACGTAGTTGGTCAAGATCAATCCACCGAGCGAGAAGCCGACACCGATGATCGGCACGGCGCCCTTATTGATGTCGTCGGTCTGCAGCGGTGGTATTCGGCGCAGCAGACGTTCCTGCACCTTTTCGCGTGTTAAGTGCGTCTGCATGATGTGGCGCAGGTCCTTCGTGAAGAGCGCGCTAAAAATTTGTGGTCTCTCGAGGGGTGTGTCAGCCACTCCGCGCGCGTTTAGTACGCACACAACCATATTTGATCGCAGCAGCTGCCGTGCCATACGGCGTACATAGAACTCCCTCGAGCTCCCCATCAACCCTGGCAGAATGACGACTAGCGCGCGGACGCACATGATTGCAGCACCACCGCTTGCCGCCGTGGCAGCCGTATCCCCATCTGTCGGAAACCACCAGTCAAGACAGGTGGGATTGCCGTCGTAAGACGGCACAGTCTCGCGTGCCGGGACGCGAAGGTCGAGGAGCGGCCGAAGCGCGCCGAGGATAGTGTGTACGTGGCCATTGTACAGAGGACCGTTGTACCGCCACCATGCTGGCGATGCATCACCGCTCGAACTTGAGGCTGTCTTGTGGTGCAGTACGAGGTTCGACAGCTGAGCTTCTGTGATCCCAAAGCGGTCTCGCAAGCACACGCGCGGCGACAATGAGCTGCTCCCGGTCAAGCCGAGGATGTGCACTCGCCGCTCGTGTTTTGGGTCGTGCGTGAAGAAGCGAATGCCAAGAAGCACCGAGAGAACCTGTAGCGGCCACCGCACACAGACAATCCACAGCCAACGCGGCAAGGCATACAGCAGCACATGGACAGACACGTGAAGACAGGCAAACGCGGCCGTGTACAGCATGCCGAGCGAAAGATGTAAGACGCGTAGAAAATAGCGAACGTCTATCAAAGAGGAGATAGAAGGCAGTGATGTGATGACTGCCTCACCGCCTTATCCAGCCTTCTCCCACTGAGTATAAGGTGGTCGCGAGGATGCGTACGCAGAGAGGCACGCATGGAGGGTGTATACCTGCGTATGAAGGAATAACAAAGATGCGAAGGCCTGACACGAAGTGGAGCAACGATGTAGCGACACGCGTCTGTGCATTCACAACATCAATGGTGTGTACGCGCACCACAGGGAACGAAGTGGGGAGGTTGGAGATTGGAGAGGTGGTGATGGGGGTGTATGTACACACGAAGACGATAGAGGAACAAGAGATGGCCTGTTGTTGCACCCGTGTTACGAGGCCCGCGATGACAAGTGCTACAATAAAGAGAGAGAGAGAGGAGGAGGCAAGGAGGGAAGGAAAGACAGGCGATTCAGTGAAGTAGCGCAACAGCGAATCCGCATCTCTGGTTCTTTTTATTCTCATCTTCAAAGATGAAAAGCCCTACAGAAGTCGGCAGGCAACGAGCGCGGGAGGGAAGAGATCGGCGAGGAGTCGGCAGTGCTGGCCTGGCTATAGTTGACAGCAGCCTCGGCTCTACAGGGAGAGACATACATCGTGTCTTACACGCCTCTCTTCCCGTCTTGTCCCTTCCCTCTTCGGGAAAAGGGAAGGAGTCATTCAGGGAGGGAGACGTAACGAGCACGCGATAACAAACGCTCTTGAAAGGGCACGCGTATGCCTCGTAGTCCTTCACTTTTCCTTTTTAGTCACTCATTTCAAACGAACAAAAGGGGGATCGAATCACACACACACGTACCCACACACACACACACACACACACACACAGAGTGGAGGGAAAGGGGAAGGAGCATTCAGAGAAGAAAGCGCACACGCGTGCATAGAAAACAAAAAGTAAAAGAGGGGGAAGCCATACAAGACAGCAATTTGGGAAGAGGAAAGAGACGCAGTGAGACCCACACACACACACAGAGAGAGAGAGAGACAGAGACAGAGGACGAGCGAGCAAAAGGCTGAAGCACAGACAAGAAGAAAAGGGGCAAATGAGGTGGAGCGAAAGAACAAGACAGCATGCGGAAGTCAACGAGCACAAGAGAGGGAGGGGTAGGGGAGCGAAGGACCGGGGGCAAGACAACCAAGCAGTCACAGGAATCCAACATCAAATTTTTAAAAAACGAGGAACTCGAGGGGGGTGCTTATCAGCGGCGCTCTCCGTTGGAGGGTCAAAGAGGCCACCGCAGAGCGAAAACGGCGATAGCGGAGGGAAAAAGGAGGGGGGACCAAAGACGGTGGCGGGTGTGTATGGGGGGGAGGGGGGAGGGGAGGGTGTCAACGAGAGACGTTACACCAACGTGAAGTGTGTGCGAAGAAGGGCGTGGGAACGGGGGGGTGCCAAGACAAACACACACACACACGCACCGACACAGGCAGGCAGCCAGATACGCATGGCTCTCTGGCTCTCTTCTTGCCCCTCTACAGCGTGTATAGGTGGTGTGTGCATGAAGAGCGAGCGAGAGAGCGAAGGACCCTACTGACGTGCGAAGAAAGTACCACGAAGAAGGCGAAGAACGTGAGCTACTTGGGATTGTGTGCATGTGCCTGCTCGCTCACCGCACCGTCATCCCCATGATATCCGACGCATGACCCCATCCCCCGTGGCATTCTGCTGCTTCATTCCTCATCCCTATTTTTTTTTTTTTGCATTCTTGACTCGGCCCCGCCACCCGCACACATCGTCGCCCACCCCTCTCCCCAAGTGAAGCAACAATCAATCGTTCCTCGTCGCTCGTAACTGAAGACTAGAGCGGCTGAGCGCGCCCTTCTCTTAGGCTGGCATCCGAGTAAGACGAGCGAAAAGGCGGGAAACAAAGAGGAAAATGCAGATCCGTGCGTGTTCCAGAAAGCGCCGACCTCCACACCTCACTAGTGACCATCTCGCTTGCCCCTTGTCAGTTACGCCATTGGAGACCCGTTGAAAAGCTCAAGAGTTCGTTGGGAGTGTGCGACCGTGGCGCCAACAATCCCAAATGCTGCTGCGGATGCGCATGATGCTCTTGTATGTCATGTGTGCTGCCGTGGTTGCCACCACCCATCCCGTAAATACTGCTCGCCACTGGGTTGGACATGGGCGTCGTCGAGAAGGGCGATGGCGAGTGACTTGTCATGTCGTGAGCACTGCCGCTGGAGAAGCCGGAAGGGCCGCTCTGGTAGATCTGAGAGGAGGACCCACCAACCAACCCAGGATGCGCGCCAGCTGTGACAGTAAAGGCGAAGCCGATACCACCGCTGTGACTGTGGCTGTGATTTCCGCTTGTGTTGCCTCCGCCGTTGCCTGACGCCGCCGGTGTCGGGCCACTGCCAATCGCTGCCGTCGGCATGGTCGGCGGCGGCGAGGGACTGAAGGGCTGTGCATTAGCATCCAGAGACGTGTACAGGTTGTTTGGTGTGCTGTGGTTCGCGTTGGCACCACCACCTCCTGTGCTGTGCGGAGTATGGCTGACCGGATTGGTGCTGAAGAGAGACGGAGCGAGGCCGAAGGAGAGCCCGCCGCCGCCGTTACTACCGCTGCCGCTGCTGTCCATGCCGATATTGCCGGAGACTCCGTTGCCGCCTGACAGTGGCATTCCAGGGCTGCCGATTGGCGCACCGACGACTGAGGCAGGGCTGCTACAGCTGCCCACTGCGGCAGACGCGTTGCTTATCACCCCAGGCGAAGACGGCACCATGGGGGACGCCCTCCCCGGGTGCGAAGGCGTGGCGCCGTGCGCACCGCCACTCATCCCGTTTATGTGCGGGTGTCCGCCACCAATTGCGCCAGCACTGGCGCCCGGGCTGGTGCTGCCGCTGCCGCCGGTGCCGGTGCCGTTCCCGAGATTGCTGCTGGTCCCCAAGCCCACATTTGGCTGGGTGGAGAAGACCGGCGTCGCGTTCGCCATACCCCCACCCGGCGACGTGGTCATTGGCGTGCGCACCGAAAAGGGATCCGTGCCGAATGCGCTGAGGCCGGCGGAGCCGCCGGTGAGTGGTAGAATGCCAGGACCGCCACCGGAGCTTGAGCCAAGGAGCGACGACAAGGATTGCCCAGCGGGCAACACCGCTGAGTGTTGTGGCTGCTGCGGCATCGAGGTCGCCATAACCGGAGCAGACTGCAAAAAGCTGCCAAAGTCGTTGATGGCGAGGGTGTCATGGTGCGTCGTCAAGGAAGTGGGCTCCAGCACGCGCTTCAGGGCTGTCCACTGGCTCTGCTCCGCCTTCTTGGCCTCCTTGCGCGCCTGCCGCGCGCGCTTTTCTACAATACGCGCCTCGGCCGCCTTCGTCTCTGCCTCCAGCTTCAACAGCTCCGACTGGCCTGACTCCAGCGAACTTAGCAACGACGACAGCTCTGCCTGGTGCTGCGCCAGCTTCTCTGCCGTCCTCTCGCCCTCCTTCTCATCTTTGCTCTTCTCCTTGTTGAGCTTTGCGATCTGCTGCTGCGCAGCTTGCACGGACTGGCTTAGCTTCTCCACCTCTTTGATCAGTTCAGGGGTGGGCCCCACCTTCGCCAACAGCACCTTGCGCTCCCGGTCCTCTGACCGCTGACGCGCATAGTGAGCCTCGCGGCACTCGTCGTTCAGCAGGTGACGGTAGTCCCACTTCGCTGTCTCCTCGATCGAAGCACGCACGGCTGTCTCGCTGTCGCTGATACGATGCATTGCTGCGTGTAGCTCTGCGTCCGGATCGTCCTTCGAGTCCCCGCCGTCTGTCTTGCCTTCGGTCGACCCGCTAAGGCTCGGTTCCTGATCGTCGCTTGTCTGCTTCACTGGTAGCTTATTGCTTGCGTTCGCTGCCGCAGCCCCGTCCAGCGGGGCCCCGTCCACGCAGCTCAGCTGCAGCGAGAACTGGAACACCAGTCGGTCGTCCGCTTTGTTGTAGGTACGATAGCCGTGCTGCAAAGTCGTCGGTGAGCTGAGCGCGACAGTCAAATCAATGAAGTCCTGTGTGAACCCCACCATCTCGCCTGGTGCCGCCGTCACCTGCTGCTCCATAAAGAGAGCGGAGTTGGCGCGCAGCTCCTCGACGGCGCTTGCCACAGCCGCATCTTTCTCTTCCCCAGCTGTGCCGTTCACACAGACGTTGTTACCACCGCCCTTCTTCCTCTTCTTAGGCTCCGAAGTGCGAAGGAGAACGTGGACGGAGAGCGGGGTCGAGTGGCGGTGCCAAACATGGAACTTGAGTTTGCCCTTGTCATTTATCAACGCAGCGCGCCACTTGATCTTATTGCAACTGAAGCGGTTGCTGAGCAGCCGTTCGCGCAGCATGCGCCCCATGTTGCTTGCGTTATCGATCGTGCATGTGTAGTTGCCCGGTGCGTGCTCGTGCACCTGCAAGCGAGGGATAAAGCTGAGGTGCGCAAAAGACAGCTTCCCTCCCTTCATCGGGTACAGGAATGCCGCCAGCTTCTCGGCAATCAGCTCTGGCATGATGTTGCAGTCGGTGTTGGCCGAGTCCGAGAGGGAGATATGGAGCTCATTGCACGTCTTCTCAAGTAATGGAAGTGGCTTGCAGGTGAAGAAGAGAAGAACACCTACGCCGTTAATGGCGCGGTAGATGTCCTCGGCGTCCGTCTGCACACAACCACCGAGGCAGCGGCTCACCTCCTCCAAGCTCGCAGCCGGCTGCGAAAAAAGTTCCTGACGCAGACGGAAAAGAAGAAGATTGAATTGGCTCTGTGCCTCCTCGCGCGTGTAGCCGAGAAGCAGCGGCGCCTCTTTCTGCTGGCTCCCCAGGTAGCTCCACAACATCGATACCGCCACGGCGGCGGCCTCGGTTAGGCAGTATCCCACTTTGGCACTGCTCAGCTCCAGCTCAGGCGATACCGTCCCAGACGCAGCCGCACCTGCCGGGTCGCCAAGTAAAAGCTCGCGCAGGCTACCAGATGTACTTTCCGACACATCGTCCTCCGCAAGTGCATCTAGGGTGCTGCTGCTGAGCCCGCGCACCTGCTCCACACGCTGCTGCAAGTCTGATAGGTTCGCCACGCCACGGGTTGACATGTCCACTCCACGTGCCACAGCGGCGGCTGCAGTTGTCGTTGTTTCCCCGGATTTAACCGCACTCGCAACGCTACCAGCACCAATTCCGGCACTCTTGGCCGCTCGCTGCTGCAGCATCAACTGGCTGATCAGCTGTGGGCTGAGTACATCGAGGAAGCTTCGAAAGTGATTTGCCAATCCACTCTCAGCATTAGCGCCACCAGCAGAGGTATCTCGCAAGCGGGCCTCGGCATCATCGGTCTTGGCTTCGTGTGCCGCCGCCACTGAACCGCCACCGTTGCTGCGGCCCTTGCTTGTGGCCACCATCATTGCTCGGAACAGCTCCAGTTGTGTGAGGGGATCTGAGCAAGCAGATGGGTCGAAGCCGAGGTCACCGCCACTCCCCACCCCCTTGTCTCCCGCGCCGCCGCTGGTCCTGCGAGCGTACTTACCGATGCTGCGCTGCATCATTTCAAACATATCATCAAAGTTGTGCCTCCGAGCGGCAGCGCAGAACACGTTGTAGTCACCGCTGCTGTCGCGGTGCGCAGCCCGGAAGACGTCATCGGCTGCAGTGCTGCTACCACTCGCTGAGTCCATGTCGCCGTCCTCGCCGTCGTCCAGTGCCTCGATCGTGGCAGAGGCCCCGCCGCCGCCGCTGGAGCTGCACTTTAAGGCGGTGGTGGCGCTCGCTGCCGCTACTGCGCCGGCCGCCGAAGACATAAAGCCACTCTGACGCTGCTGCAGGTTGAACACCTTTGAGAAGCGCTCGAGAGCGCTGGGCGATATTTGCTCGACGCGACGGTTTACGTCAATGCCGCCAAAAAGCGCCGCAGCGGTCTCGCTCGGCGACGCTGCTGCAGTGTCGAGGTGCTCAAAGAGGAGACCACCATTCTGGCCACGCCACAGACCGCCTGGTACGCCGTCGCTGCTGCCATTGCTGCCTCCAGGTGTTTGCTGCAGCAGCTCGCCGAGCTCACTCATCAGTGCCGGAATGCTCGAGCTGACTTCAACACCGATGAGGCGGTCACCAGAGGTGGCGTGCGGTATCGAGTTGAAGGGCAGTGAGGGGGGTGGTGGTGTCGACGGCGTCGCTGCAGGTGAGGCCGAGATGACTGATGCACACGACGACTTGCCAACGTCACCGCCGATGCCGTTGAGTGGCTTGCATTGCTGCTGTTGCTGCTTGCTCGGCATGGTTGCTCAAGACAGTAGTGAGGCGGAAAGACAAGGAAGACGGTGAAGTGACACGGACGCGAGACAAGCAAGAAGAAAAGCGCGAATTTCAATTTCGATCACAAAGGACCGCAAGGACACACAGAAAGAAGGCGGGGTGCTGGTAGTGATGCGAACTCTTGTTTGCCACTCTCCGCGGCCGCTGCAGTCGCTTCTCGAATCCGGTCCTGCGTTCCCTGGCACCCCTTGTGCAACACAATTGTGTGACGCTGCTGCTTAGTTAAGACGTCGGCACAAGGTACCGCAGGCAGACAGGCAGGCAGAGAGAGAGAGAGACCTCGAGGAGGAACAATCGACCGAGCAAGCTGAGGGGAGGGAAAATACGACTCCACCGAATACGCCTGCTGTGCGGAGAGAGAAGAAGAGCAGCGCAACAGACACGAAACAGGAAAAAAGGGTGTGTGTGTCGTGGCAACGACGCAAATGCAGTACTACAGAGAAAACACGCAGAGAGAGAGGGAGGGAGGGAAGGAGGGGAGACTCAAGAGTGCGCCACGGCCACAAGAAGAAGTAGAGGTACCAGCGCCTGTGCCCGCGTATTGGAGCACGCGTAGCGTCTCTGTGCACGCACCTGTGAAGAGTCTGCACAGAAAGCCTCCGCAAGCCTTCCTTTTTTCTACTTGTTTGTTTACCTCTCTGGCGCTCGGCCGCGTTGCCTCGCTCTTTAGATGTGTCGCTTCCCTCCCACTTTCTTCTGTGGGTATTATGTGGGTGAGTTGGAGTGAAGGGGGGTGAAAGACAGTGAAGTGCGGGCTGTCTTTTCCTTCGTGTGTGGGTGGGTGGGTGTCCGTTCGTTCTTTCCGTCTCTCATTTAGATTTTTTTCGCGGATTTTGTGTTTGGGGGGAGCCCTTGTGTATGCCGTCGTGAACCATTCAACAACAAGGCTGTGGGAGAGAGGAGAAGGGCAAGAGGCGAGAGGCGAGAGGGAGGGGGTGGAGGAAGAGATGAACGCACAACGCTATGGCTAAGCACAGAGGTGCACGCACAGCTACACCAAGAACAAACTAGAGAGAGAGAAGTAGCTAGACAACACCTTCTCGAGAAAAAAAGGGAGGCTATTGAAGACAAGCAAACCCACAGAATCAACGCACAAAGCAGCCACAGAGGGTACAAGCGCAGCGCGGGAAAGATGGCGTAGAGAGGAAAAAAACAACAACTGAAAAGGAATCAGGGGGAGACAAGTAAAGCGACAAGAAACAAGAAAGGTGAGATGTGAGGCGAGTTGTGTCTCAGAGTGTGGTTAAGAGTGAGCGTGAGAGAACGAGTGGGTGTGGGTGTGACGGAGAAGGCGAGAACGTCCGTGGGGGATGTGGATGATGGGTGGCAGTGATTACGAGCCTGTCCCCCTCCCCTTCCCACTCCAATAAATGGAACAAGAATCTCCGGTTCAGTTCCTCCTTGTGGGCGCTCCTTGCGGAGGAGTAGATTTTATCTATTTTTCCTTCGTGTTCCTCTTGGCAGAGAAAGGCAAAGAGGGAGGAAAACTGAAGTAGATGAACAGAACAACAACAACGACGACAAGGATCGCAGGCACCGACACGGAGAAGGAACACAGTCAAAGGCGCAGAGACACGCGTGTGCGCCTTTCTTCGTCGTCGATGTTGCAGAGAAGAGGGCGAAGAGAACACACACACACGCGCACGCACAAATAAATGAAACAAACGAAACTAAGGTTGACTCTTCTTGTCTTCGTTTTAGAATAACGGCTTCGATCTTATCCTTCCCTTTTCTCGTTGCGTTTGCTCCCCTCCAGGGGTGCAGGTTTGTTGCGTGTGTGCGTGTGTAGGCACGGCGGTGACAGGGGATCGCGGTGGTGGGCGTGTGCGTGAGGGAGAGGGAAACATGAATGTAGCCACAGAGAAAAGAACGAGTGAAAATCACAATAAAGAGAGAGAGAGGGGGGCGAAGACAGTGTGTGTGCGACGAGAGGGTGGAAAGGGCAAAACGGAGAACAAAGAGGAGAGAAGAGGAAAGTGAGGAAGACGCCTCCCCCCACATGTCCTCACGATGCGCCTATGACTCAATGCATCCCTCGATATGTCTTCACATCGGCAATGCAGGCATGTCATATGTGGCGAGGTCAGCACACTGGCTACGAGGTATTCGCGCGCGCGCATGGGCACTGCTAGGAACTTCTCCCGTGAAGGTCCGAATTAGGTAGTGCCCGTGAGCGTAGCAGAAAAGGAGGTAAAAGGGGAGTAGGCGCCAAGACGTCAGAGGTCAGGGGTTGCTAGCGACAAACTGGAAACACGTAGAGAGGGGGAGGGAAGAAAAGCGAGGATGAACGCCGTCGATGGAGAAACGTGGAGAGTCTCACGAGTCGTTCATCTCTGTTGTGAGCGAGAGCCTCTGGATACACGTACATACACCCGCATAGCTCTTCTAGGACTGCTCCACCTCTCTTCCCTCACCCCCCTCCCACACACACACAGCCTTCATCTAACCTACCCATTCAAATTCCCCTTCACTCCATCCCCACACCTACACATCAGCCGCCACACTCCTTTTCCCTTCCCCTGCTGTGGATCCTTCATGCCACGTGTACAGTTGTCTCTGCCACAATGGGTCCGTGGGCTCTGAATCCCCCCTCCTCTCTCCAACCCTTCACCCTGTTTCTCCTCACTTGGTAAAAGCACCGCAAAGACAGTGAGAAGGTGCGGAGAAGAGGGAAAGCGAGGCGATCCAGTGCAACGACAACTACACAGATACGCTGGGGCGAATTCTCTTCTGCGTCCGCGTACTTGCGTTTCAGTCGAAGTTTTCTTTTTTCTTTTCTCTCCTGACGCTGAGATAGAGCGCGGCTGTGGGAGCTACTTGTGTGTGTGGGCGGGTGTGTATTTTGTGCTCGTTTCTTCGCCCGTTTACTTAAACCATTAGGAGAGAGACACACACGCACCGACACGCACCGTGGGAAAAAGAGCAACACGAAAAAAAAACGAGCCAAGTGAACAGAAAAGGTGAAAAAGAGGGGGGAAGGGGAGAAGAAATAAATCAATCAATAAAACAGCGATCAAAAAAGCCACAAAAAGGGACGTGTGAGCGCCCACATGACCGACCACAAACGTAAGAGGCAAAGGCAAAAAAAAAAAGCAAAAGAGAACTCTTCAAAGATGGGCGCAACGCAGGCCTGCACTGAGAGAGAGAGAGAGGGAGAGCGAGAGCGATTCGCAGAAGGCGCATGCAGATCAAATGGTAAGGCGAAGGGGGGGAACAGTGAAAAGAAGAGAGGTGGAAAGAGCCAAAAGAAAGAAAGTAGACGAGGCAGGGGGAAGCAAAGCGCTACGAACGCTAAGAAAGTTAGTAGAGGTGACATGACGTGAGCTGAAGCGGTCACTATCCACAAACAACACTCTGGATGTGTGTGTGGGGGGGGGGAGGGGGGCGTATATCACTACACATTACTGTCATCCGCCTTAGGCTGCGAGAGTGAAGAGGAGTGCTAAAAAGAGAGAGGGAAGCGGAGGCGTTAAAGAGGATGAAGAACGAACGGCCCCAGCGGTGACTCCACGAAGAGAAGGGAGTGTGGGCGATAGAGAGAGAGAGGAAAAGAAAGTTTTTTCTTCTTGCTGCTCTTCAGGTTTTGTGTTTGGTGGAGAGGGGAGATCGCTGAGCAGCCCGGTAATCCCTGACTATTGTCAACTCCATCGGCTCTCTCTCTACTTCCTCAACTTGATGGGTTGTGCGCGTGTGGTGGTGGTGGTGGGGGAGGGAGCACACGCTCCCTCTATATCTCCTACACAACATGCACAAGTCTGCACCTCCTTTGGCTATCTCGTTCTGGCTGAGAAACAACCTTTCCCCCCACCCACCCCCAGTGTGTGCGGGTGTGCCCGCCACGCCCCGTTTTGGAGCTTAGGGGGAGGGGGGTGGGGAAGAGGGCGCGCCGACACAACGTCCTCGACGAGAACACAAAACGTGAAAGGACAAAGAAAAATATATATATAAAAGGAATAAGCGAGTAGCACAACAACACACACGATGGTACACGGTCATCCGCCGAGACACACACGCACTGGGCGAGGATGAAGTCGACCGCCACGATTCCGTTAGTCACGTCTCACGTTATTCGATCGCTGATCGCTCGCCAGGAGACAGAGGAAGCAGAAGAAGAGGAGGCACACGTATGCAGTCACGGTGTGGTACTCATGAGGGTGGAGACGCAACACAATGTCGTTCCCTTTGTTCATTGATCACCCTCCTCCCATCCGCCGTGCATAAATTCGCTCACAGAAAGGCCTCACCGCCTGCTTATCTGTTCACTCCCGCGGCTTCTCTCCGTTGCCCTGTCTTCCTGCTCATATGCTCCACGCACCGTTTCCCTCTCTCCCCCTCCGACTCAGCTCTTTCCACACTGCATCTCGTTCCACCTCTCTCCGATCCGCTGCCCTCGTTCTGTTCGGCTGCTTTGGCAGATCCAAATCATACTCCAGAGCCCGGGCGGGAGAGGGGGTAGGAGAAGAGTGCTGATACACCCACGCACACAAACTCATGAACGTACTGCAGGCAGTGGTCGGGGAGGAGGTGAGAGCGAAGGATCTGGGGTAGAGCAATAGAGCCTATGGATCGAAACTCCTAACTTGAATAGGGTGTACACTGAGTAACTCTCGCCTTCCGCTGATTTTTTTTTTCCACCCCGGGGGGACTTGGGCTTGGCGTCTTGCTCATAGCAGTGATGATTCAAAGGTAAAGAAAAGGAACAAAAGGCCCCTAAAATCGGCTTATCTTCTTCGCACAGTGCACACACATGCGCACACCTCTCTGACTCTTCATTTGCCTTCATGCCCCGCACTCCTCTCTCTCTCTCTCTCACTGCGTGCGTGTGCGTGTTAAGCAGCACGCGTGCAATCCATCCATTTCAAATATTTGCTTCGACTGTTTGTTTGTTTGTTTTTCCCCTTCATTCTCCTTCGCTTTGGTTACTTTGTTTGTTGCTGTGTTTGGTTTCGGGCAGGGTTTTCTCTCGCCGTGAAGCGCCTTTCTCAGTTACTTTTCACAGGGCACGCACACGTCACGCAACAGACATCCGTCAACGTCGCTGTCATCATCGTCATGATGATAGCCCACATCACAACTAGGAGGGGGGGTGCGCAGATGAGGATGTTCCTTCTGCTCGCCCTCTACACCACATAGGGGAGGTGCACCTTTTGTTTTTAAAGTATTCTAGCACCTAACTCACATAGACGCACACTCACCAGCCCACACTCGCGAGCAAGAATACAAAGATGAGAGGAGAAAAAGGGGGAGGGTGTTCGACGCTCGTGGTCCTCGTCGGCGTTCTGCGCCACTTCTCCACAAAAGCACAGCTGCTGCATTCAAGCTGCAACTGTGCTTTTTATTATTTTGATCGCTCCCTTCCGCCACTCCCAGTGGGGCCACTTCTCGCTCGCAGTGGGAAGGAGATCGCGCTGTGAAGACAAGGCGAAGAAAACGCTGAACAACTTTTATGCTTTATATGGACAAAAAAGAAAAGGCTCGCACGTGCGCGTATGAGTGAGAGGGCAGCCATCACGGAATCATCAGCACGAAAATGTCTCGACTGATCCCTTCATTTTCTGTGTTCATGAGAGAGGAGGAGCAGAAAGAGAAAGGGCACATGCCTCGCTCTCTGTCGGTATGCAGTCGCGGTGAGGAGAAGGGAGAGGGGGAGACTATCACGGCACACGCACACCCTCGCACAAGGTGACTAATGGCGGCCTCATCACGTGCACCTCTCCTCCCACCTCTGTGCGTCGAGGCTAAATTTACCACTGAGAACTTCGCTGCGGGTAGCCGGTGTTGGGGGTGGGGTTGTAGCTCTGCTGCGAGCGGCCGCCAAAGTTCATCTCCATCTGCTGCTGCTGGCGAGTGGGACCGAGCGGGCCCATTGAGCGACTGTACTGCTGCGGCGGTGCCATCATCGGCGGTACGCGGTTGCCGGCGAACTGCTGCTGCTGCAGGTTCCCGCTGCGCATCGGGCCGCGGTGACCGCCGGCCATGTGGTAGTTGCGCTGTGCATAAGAGCCGGGGTAGGCACCCTGATACATGTCGAATCCAGGGGCACCCATTGTGCCATCGTTCCCCCATGTCCGCTGGTCTGGCTGCCACTCCTGTGCGCCGTAGCTGCCGCCCATGTACACGTTGCCGCTACGGGGCTGAGGCTGCTGATGCGGTGGCGGCATCTGGTGCTGCAACGGCGGTGCATGTGCCGGCGGTGCGGCCAGCGCGGAGCTTGGGGACACCTGTGCTGCTGGGGACTGCGTCTGCGAGGTGCGCGACTGACTCTGGGCCTGGGCCTGAGCCTGCGCCTGCTGCTGGGCACGGAACTGTGACTGCTGCAGGATCAGCTGTTGGCGCTCGGCTGCCAGCGTCTCTGTGTTGGCATGCAGCTGGCGCTCACGGGCTTGCAGGCTCGCCTCCTGTGCGTTTAGCTCTACCTCGCGGTTCTTCATGGCATCCTCGTGGTTGCGCTTCAGCTGCTCAAAGGCTTGGCGCTCGTGGGCAAGAGCTTCAATCGCGGACGTTATGGTGTTCTGGTCCGCTGGTACTTTGAAGGCGACATTGCGAGCCAGGTTCTCCATCACAGACATCGGGTATTCTGCCGCGTACTGCGGCTGGCGAATCTGAAATTGGATGTCGTCGTCAGCCCAGTTGAAGTTTGTGTCCTCTACCTGCATGATCGGCGCCGGTTCCTCAGCTGCGGAGGCGGCAACTACCCCTGTATCCCCCTCTACAGGTGCGGGGGCACTCTCCTCCATGGAGGGTTCCTCCACTGACGCCGCCATCGGTTCTGGAGTGGCAGTGCGCTCCTCCTTGGCCGGCTCAGGCGCCGAAGACTGCTTGACAGGGGCCGCGGCAGCGACCGGAGAAGTTGGAGCAGCAGCAGCCTGAGGCTCCTCAGCCGGGGCGGCGGCCGGCACTGACACACGGGCAGCTGCAGCTGGGGCAGCCGGCTTCTTGCCAGAACGCAGGGCATCGAGGAACGACTTGCCAGCCGGCGCTGGGGCCGAGTTCGCGATCTGCGACTTCACCTGCGGTCCATTGCCCACCGACGCCTCCTCCTTGACTGGAGCGTGGCGCTCACCGTTCTTCGGGTGCGGCTTCAGCGCTCCGTTACGCACCACCGATACAGCGGTCTTCGGCGGCATATTTTTCTCTTTGTTTTTGGTGGGAGGAGGTGTGAAGTCGAGGGGGTGTGGCTGGAACGGTTGGGGAGAGAAACCACACGACGAACCGAGGCTAAACAGGGGGGGCGCACTTTGCATACAATCAACGGCGGAAGAGAAGAAAAGTCGACGGAAGACGGTGGCCACGAGGATTGGGGCTTGTTTTGCGTTCTTCCTCTGTCCGTTGCTTTGCTGTGGTGCGTTTGTTTGCCTTATCAGGTGCGTGTGCTGGTCCAGCTGTGATAGCGGTTTAAGAACGAGGAAGGAAAACCCCCTCCCCAAAAAAAAAAACAGACGAGCTTCACACACACACGGGAGAAACAGGCAGCAAGACAGAAAAAACAGACCTGCGTTACCAACCAGAGAACAACAACAACGAGTAGGAGAGAGAGAGAGAGAGACAGACAGACAGAGGGGGGAAGGGAGGAAGGGAAGGAGGAAAGAGGGTGAGATAACAAGGACTGGCAACTATGCAGCGTGAGTATGTCTTAACTGCGTTTCTTTGTTTGCGTATTCGTACGTGTGTGTGGGTTTGCTTAAAGGTTTAGGGGGGCAACGCACAACACGGCGAACCACATGAAAGGCCAAGTGAGCACAGAGGGCGGAATGGCTTATCGAGGGGGGAGCACAGGGAGAGAACGAGGAAGGCCGAGAGACACAAAAGACAAAATGCTGAAAGAAAACCGCTTGTCAACTGAACGAGAGGAAAGAAAGAGAGAGAGACAGAAAACTCACGTATACGTGTGGGTATGTGCGTGTTGAGAGGAAAAGAGGACGAGGTGGTAAAGATGGAGGCGCGGGAGATGAGGAAAGTCGAGATAAGGGGAACTACTTTGCCGAAGAGAGAGAGAGAGAGACATGTACACCACACCCACACGCTAGCGATCGGAGGGTCAGAGAACATAGACATATAGCGGCAGCGACGCATCTCCCTTGCGCGAGTGACGTATGTAAGGAGACAGGGTGGGGAAAGAGGAGCACCTGGGGAAAAGGAGGAAGGCACTTTCGTTGTCCCTCGACAAGTGTGCAGCCGTGCGCGACTCTATTTTTTTCGGAGGGGGAGGGGGGAGCACGGTGATGCGAGTAAAAAAGGCACGTCCCACAGTTAGGCCTGCGCCCTTTCCCACCCTACTCACCAGGCCTCTCATCACTGTGTGGTTTGTATTGCCTCGTCGTCATTGTTCAGCTTTCATCTCAGCTCAACGTCCGTAGAGAGGCAGCGAGACACAGGGAGGGAGACAGAAAGAGAGACCCAAACACATATGCATATACATATACATACATCTCTGCACCAACACCTCTAAGCGGTTCATTAAAAAGGAGAGGACGAGGCTGATGCGCACATGATTAGCGGACAGACAGAGAGAAAATAAGAAAAACAAAAAAAAAACAGAAGGACGAGGGAGACACACGGGAGTGAGGTGCACAGAAGGAGAAGGAGGGGGGGGGGGCGAGAGCGCCGCTCTACGTAGATACATACCTCTTTATTTTCTCTCTCTCTCTTGCAGACACACAGAGAGGTGGGAAAGAGAGAGAGAGACACTCATGCAGCACTGCCCCTCCCTGCAAACCACCACCTCTCATGCCATCGTGTGAAAAGGCAAGGCAAGGAAGTAAACGTGGGGTGGAGGTCCTCTCACACTCCCTTTCGTCCGCCCATCAGTTCAGCAGGTAGCAACAGCAACCACTAAGGCAATCGCAAAACGAGCCCAAGAACAAATGAGGTTAACGAGAAAAAAATGGTGCGAAAAGAAAACACCTGCGGGTAATGGAGAAATAGTAAGAAATAACGTTTGGCCTCGACGACAACATCAATCGTTTCACACAGAGACACAAGGAGCCAAGAAGGGGAAAAGAGAAGGAGAGCGGCACACGACTACCCCCTCCCCTCTTCCGGTGCTGTGCAGGCAGCGCACACTCCTCTGTAGCCCAAACAGCAGCTGAGGGCCGCGCGCTCGCCTGCATCCGCCAACGTGGCCCTCTCCTTCTCCCTCGTTCTTTCCGGCTTTTCTACCCTGTTTTAGGGGACTCTGCCTCCTTGTCCGTCACCGAAACATCGTGTACATTGGCATCGCTCTAGAGAAGAGCCCGCTTCTTTTCCCTCATCCCTATTCCTCATCCTGAGAACCTTCTCAGCTCGGGCTCCAGAAGGGGAGATTTCTTCTTCGTTAGTGGATTTCAGTGTGTGCCTGCGTGGACGGTGTAGACGATACACGCACACCTCGCGGTGCCTGGCGGTGCGCTAGCTCACGGCGATGAGCGACTCATCGTCCACCTCGTGTGCAAAGGCGAGGTAGTGCACCTGCCCATTGCCAACCGCGTAAAGCTGCAGCAGCGCCGCCGCCTCGCTCGGTTTCAGCAGCACGCCGAGCGCCTGCAAACAGGCGAAAAACTGGCCCTCGGTAACGTAGCCCTTGCGAGCTCGGTCGTATTCTCGGAAAGAAATAATGGTGGCCGTGTGGCGTGCCTTGAGGGTGCGCTTAATGTGCTCGAGTGTGGCAGCCGCAAAGCCCTGCGCGGCGGTTGTGTGTGTAGCAACGGAGTCTCCCGTCGAAGTGATGAGGCGGCGGCCAGAAGATGCAGGCCCCTGCAGCCGTCGCTGCGACACGGCGGCCGCACCTGCGCCGTCGGCCAGCATGGCCCGTACGGTGTAAGCAAAGGCTGGGTAGTCGATGTCGCCCGGGGACTTGGCTGACGCAAAGGCGCCCTCCAGAGCGCTGAGCTGCGCCTCCGTCATGTCGGTAAGACCCAGCATCGTTATGCAGTGGCGGAACCGTGAGGGAGTTACGTGGTGGTGTCGAAGCTCATCACCATCAGGGAAGAACTCGGTCAGTGACGGCCGCCGTTCCTGCAGAAAAACGCAGATGCGGGTAAGTACCTCATCCACATCAGCCGCCGCCTCGATAGCTGCGCGGGCAGACGCCGACAAGCCCGTGTTCACTGCACCGCTGGAGGCGCTGGCCGTCTGCGCCAACGCATACTGCGCCGACTCCTCCTCGCAGCCGACGTCTCGCACGAAGGCGAGGTAGCGCACACCATCAGTGCCAGGCGTCACCGCGTCGCCGGCGCTGTACCATGACGCAAGTGTCGAGAGCTCCGGCTGGGTCAAGGGCAAGTGATGCCGCACACATGCTTGAGCAAACTGAGTTGGTGTGATGACGCCGCGGTGATGGTGATCAAAGTCTGCGAAGAAGGGCAGCAGTAGCGCATTGTGCACGCGGACGTTGTGACGCACGCGACTCAGCAGAGCTTCCACTTGCGTCACGCACTCTGCGCCCCGGGCGGTGCCTCCGCCGCCTCCACCCCCAGTCGTCTCCGCAACGCGGCTGGCACGCAGTGCCGCGACGGCTGCCTCGACCGCAGTCACCAGCTTCTGTGTATCCACGCTGTCGCGGATGCGCGTCGACGCAAAGGCGCTCTGCAGCACCGCCAGCTCCTCCGGCAGCAGCTGAAAACCAGCCTGCCCCAGTGCGATGCCTAGACGACCCTTCGGCATGACGCCGCTGTGAAGGGGATCGAAATCAGAAAAGAAGGCAGCCACGTGCAGGCGGCGCGCCACAACCTGCAGCGCCACGCGCGCCAGTACGCTCTCTTTCGTGGGCAAAGTTTCCGAGGCGACTGCAGTGGATGCGGCACTGGTAAAAGAGGGTACACCTAGGCAAGTAGTGTTAGGCACGCGGGCACTCCTGGTGCCGTTGCCGCCGTTCGCCTGCGATGGATCGACGTCCTGGACGAACAGGTAGTAGTTCACCTCGCTGCTCGGTGACCCGTCGGGGTTCGGCACGGTGTACTTTCGGATCAGCAGCTGCAGCTGCTCAGGCGGTAGCATGATGTTCTGAGTCGCAAGGCCTCGCGCAAAGCGGGTGCGGGTGCAGGTGCGATGCTCGTAGATGCCTTTCCGCACCCGGTCAAAGTCACGGAGAACAGGGCTCAGGCAAATCCGGTTGGACTGCACGAGCGCGCGCAGCTGCGAGAGAAGCGTCTCGGCTTTCTGTTGATCATCAGAGCTCGTCAAGTAGGTGTCAGCGGCGTGGGTAGAAGCAAAGAAGTTAGTCGCAGCGGTGCGACCATCCGCCGTCTGCTGCAATGCCTGTGAGGGGTTAATGTCGCGGAGGAACGCCCGATACTCCACCACCGGTCCGCTCGGCGCGTTCGCGACCACACCGTTGGCGCTGGCGCTGGGGTTCCCGCTGCTGATATACGCGCGGGCGAGGGTGTCGATGTTCTCCGGCCGCAGTGCAAAGTGCACGAGGGGCATGCGACCCAGCACTGACTCGAACTGCGCCACTGTGACTTTGCCGGTCTTCATCTTGTCGTAGTCAGCAAAGCCGTCTTCGTAGCGCAGTCGGTAGAGAGCGCATTGCTGGCGAAACACGGCAATCAACTCATCGGCGGAGAGCCGCGTGTTGGTGAAAGAGTCGGGGCACACGAGCGACGAGACGGTGCCGGTCTTCCACTGGTTCAACTGTTCCTTGTCCATAGCGCGCAGTCGCGCGGAGTTCGCTGCGCCGAGCGCGTCCTCCTCGTTCGTTCGCTCGTTGAGCGACGGGTCCATGGCGCGGCACCACGCCATATAGTAGACGCCCCCGTGATCGTCGCTGTACTCCTTCGCGAACAAGTCCATCGCCTCCTCTGTAAGGGAAGCGGAGAAAGGCAGGCAGCGACGGAACTGCGCGACAGTGACGCGGCCAGTTCGAAGAGGGTCCAAGTCGCGGAGCGGGGCCGTCAGCGAGATGCCATGTGTTTGAATGGCGTGCTGCAGCATCCTTCTGAACGGCTGCAAGCGGGCCTCCTCAGCTGGTGTAAGGGCGATACTTGGAGCCGAGCGGCAAACAGAAGCCCTGCTGCCTGGTCCAACCTCGAGAGCGGCGAGGAAGTCCTCGTAGAGCACCTCTGTGTTGTCGCTGCCCGAGGCATCCGCGGCAGCGTCAGCCACCGCCGCCGAAGTCCCAGCCGCAATGGCAGGCGCAAAGCTGTGCGAGAGCGCATGCATCTCCTCTGGAGAGAGGTGCACATCGTTGTTCGTCAAGACGCGAGCAAACTGCGCGGCTGTGATACGGCCGCAGTGTAGATGGTCAAAGTCGGCGAAGAAGGACTTGAGAAAGATGCGTCGCTTCCCCACCTGGGCGCGGGCCTTGCGCATCGCGGCGTCCCGCAACGACACCGGGGAGTTCATGAGACAGGATGTGGGTCAAATCAGAAGCGCCTCCGTTAAGCGTGTGGGCGTGCACAGGAATGAGAGGAAAAACGTCAGTGAGTCGCGGTGGGCAACAGTGAAAACAGAGCTGTGTGAGGGTGGGAGGCAACCGATCGCCTGTGTCAGGCGGTGGTGTAGGGCGGGTGTTAACGTCTATGGGGAATGGAACCTGTGTCACACACACGCACACACACACATACACCCAGTGGTGACCATCAACGTCAATCTTTGCGAAATTGAGAGGAGGCGCACGGAGAGGGAGAAAGGGAGAGTAGGGAGGGAGGCATGCTGGTTTGAGCCGTGAGGAGAGTTGAGAGGCCGCACCCGTTCCCCTCCGGTGTATGCGCGCCCAGCAGCTCATTAATGGAGACAGCCACCACGAGGATGCGGAAGGGAGCACACTCGCTTCTCTCGCCTCCTCCAGCTGCGAGATGGTGAGAGAAGCGAGTGCCTCCTCTGCGCATACACGCGCAAACGCACACTCTGCCTCAGCTGCACGCAGGCGCTGTGCTATGGTCATTCCTTCTAAAACATCACGAGCATGTGTGGAAGTTGTTCTCTCCCCTCTTCTCTCGCCTCTTTTTTCGGACCCTGTGCACAATCCCTAAACGTGTGACCAACACCAACTTCCGCGTAACACACCCCTGTACCAGTGGAAACACACAGAGGGGGGGTGCATAGACACACCAGTGGCGAGCTTTTGTGTTAGCGTTCGCTCTTCGGCTCCCAGCTCGATGCCGGGGCCTGGAACGGCATTGCGCTGTCCATGCGATGCACAATTTCACGCGGATACATAAACACCGTCAGCGCTGCCGCTGTAAAGAGGCCGTTGCGTAGCATCTTCACGCCGCCCCACGGAGCGCTTCGCACGACAACGTAGACGCTCGCCAGCGCGATCCCGGACGCCGGTACTACCCACTGATGCAATTCTAATGTAGAGCTCGCCTTCGCCGACTGCACCGTGATGAAGTCGTCAGCCGCCACCGTGTACTTGCGCGCCCGTGCCAAGAAGGCCGGGACGTCCACGAGAGCATTGGCAGCAGCGATGACACCAGCCGCAACGGCGCGCACCTCCGACACGCCACGCTTCACGTACGGCCACTCGCCGTTCCAAAGAAGAAATGTTCGCACCGTCTTTGGGTCAGACATGGCTAAAGCAGTTGAGAGAATGGAGCGACCAGAGGTGAAAGATGATGCAAATCTCGGGAGTTTGTTGTCAAGCTTCTCAGCGAAAGTGAAGAATGGGGGAGGAAGGAAAGCTGAAAAGGGGCTAGAGAGCATCAGCATATACGCATATGCCCCCCCCCCACACACACACACATACACACACACACACGAGGGTGAGAGAAGAGAGCGTTGGGGGTCTCTCACCCAGCCACCGTTAGGGGAGGGGGGGACAGCTGGGCCACACAAGCACACGAATGTCCGGGGAGCACCTCCGGATAGTCCGCCATTTGCGCTCGACGTCTTGTTTTGTAGTTCTACTCGCAAAGCGGTCGTTACCTGCTCCGCCTCCAACTCGAGGCGAACGCGGGAGTCGTCCAAGAGAGAGCCATGTAAGCAGGAAAGTGAGCCTTGCGACTCTCGGTGAGGATAGAAGTAGCGAAAGAGAAAGAAATCTAATGATGAGCAGACGCAGCTACAGATTCCACTGATGCGGCTCTTCAAGGGCATTCCAGTTCTTTATCCGCTCTCCACGACTTCCCCCCTTCGTCCCCACCGTCAGCAAATGTACGGCGCTCTGGTCAGTAACGAAGCGAAATCGAATGAGTGAGGAAAAGGGGGGGTCTGCGGGCGTGTGAAAGCGAGTGGAGGAGGGGGAGGGGGTGCGTTAGTCGGCGCGCAAGGGTGTTTGTCGTTTGGTGTTCTCTTTTGCCGCAACCCAATTGATGGCATTGGCACAAGGTATGTCGTGTTCCTTTTTTCTTTTCCGTCTATGCGTGTTGGGTCGGTCGGGGTGCCGGCGGGTCGGCGCGCGGGCCGGGAGGGAAGGGAAAAACAAAAAGGATCCCGCACGGGTGCTGATGGGCATCGGCGTGGTAAAATGCGCCGCGAGCGAGAACGTGCGAGGGCAAAGATGCACTGTCACTGAGTGGTTGAACACCCTCAAGCGTGGATCACTCGAAGCACGGTGAAACATACGTGCACAACCGTACCTTCCCCTCCCCCCGCTGCCTGTTTCGCCTCGTTACTTATGCTCTTTAGTTCCCCTTTAGTCCACCCTCGATGTCCTGGCGTACAGTTGCAAGCGTGGGTGAGATGCACGATTGCCTCGATGCGGCGCTTCGCGGCGTAGCCTTTGTAAAGGAAAAGAGTGCGTCTCTCGTGCGAGTTGCTTGCACACACAACTCTCTCTCTCTCTCGCTCTCACACACGTGCTTTCTCTGAAGTACAGGAATACTTGCATTCCTGTGAGGCTCTCATCGAAAGTCCCCTCCGCTCTCCCTCCTCCCCCTCCCCCTCCTACTCCTCAGCAAGGAGTAAGCCTCTTTTCGCGTTCTTGTTTTACCTCCTTCCAGAGAAGACAGCGTCGGGCAGCCCCCACACCACCCGCACAGCTGTTGAGCCAGCCATAGTGTTCCGTTCAACATGGCATGGCAATGTCATTCGCCTCGCCGTGCACACGCACATGCCGGCAAAGGAGACTCTCCTTGCCAAGAGCTGCCTCACAACCTTAGCGGTGGCTAGCAAAGCCACAAAAAGGAGCAAGAAGAGAGAAGGGATGCATACAGAGCAGTAATGCACAGACACGTGCAGAAGAAAGTGTGTACACACAGAAGCGCATGCTCCTTATTTCTCTTGGCTCAGTATCTCTCCAGTATCCTCACAAATCGCTCCTCTGCGCGTCCTTAGGGTCCAGGTAGTACCCGAGAGCGATATCCCGCGCCTCCCTCAGATGCGACTGCTGCTCCGCCTCTGAAGTGGTGATGGCGCGCAGATATGCCTGCTTCTTGTTGTCGTCGCGTGAGAGCTCGTAGAGGTGAAACTCGTCTGTGTCGCTAAATTTGGTCAACTCGCGCCAGTAGTGGTTCCACAGGTGGTTCAGCCCACAACGGAGAAGCCTCCGGTAGGCGTCCGTGCACTGTGGCGTGCTCGTCTGCGCCTCTGAGACCTGGTTCTCGTGTAGGCAGTGGAACAATGTGGCGCGGCGCTCTGTGCAGTGCGGCTCAAGGCTTGCCGACTCCAGCACAAGCTGTTGGTTGCTCTGTGAGCTCATGCATGAGACGTACGCATTGTGCGTCGCCCGACACAGTTTCTCGTTCGCCTTGTTCTGTGTGTTGATCTCAACGGATGAGGCGATGCTGGAGACACCGGTGCCGCCGCCTCTTGCGTTGTCTTCGCCGCTGCGACGACGGATCAACTTCTTGTCTTCGAGGCATGTCGTGTACTTGTCTAGCTCCTTGTAGCACACGTAGGCGTTCAGGTTCTGCCGCAGCATGTGGCGGTTGTGCTCCTCCTCCACTGCCGGATCGCGGTCGGCACCGCGCTGAGAGATATCTTCGTTCTGCTTTGCCTTCCACTCCTCAAACATGTCAAGCGTGAGCTGCGACTGCTTTGCTGGGGTGTGCATGCGCCCCCATGCATTGACACCGGACATGACGACGACTTTCTAGCCTACCGCGCGCCTGTGCACAGCTGAAAAATGCGTTCGGTGTACGTGTGTGCGTCTCAGCAGGCTAGTGCAGGGCATACCCCGCACTGAGACTTGCTTGTTAAGTGAGACCGCACTCAGGTCAACGATGTAAGAGGGTGAAAAGGCGGTGAAAGAGAGAGCGCAGCAAGCATAGCAATGAGTGAAGGTTCAAGGAGTCCATGTAGGTGTCGTCATGAAGACAAAGCAGGGCGGCATGGAAGTAACTCAGCTGGCAGGTTGGTGCGATGATCCAGCAGCAGTGCGAGGGTACAGATATGCCTTCGAGATCGCAAGCTCTGAGAAAGAGGGGGGGGGGGCAAAGTACATTGAGGTCCCTAAACAACTAAACGGGCAATCGCATGCATCTTGTGGGCATCTTACATCCCCCTTCCCGCACATCCCCACCTGCCCTCTCTCTGAGATACCGTCACGTAGAGCCCTCCATTGCTATCCGCGGCATAGCGCCAGATGCTCACATCAACCACTATATAACGTATTTTTGTGTGTGGATGCGCGCGCACTGCTGCTGCTGCTGTTGCTGTCTTGTTCGTTTCTTTTTGTTGTTGTGCTGAAATGATGCGTTAGTGATTGAGAGAGAGGAAAGGAGGGAAGAAGCGGCACAGCAAGAAGAGGGGAGCCAAGCTCCTAGTGCTATGATGTGCCAAACACTCCTCCTCCTTCGCCCCGCCCCTACGCGCGCGCCCCCTCTCTCTCCTCGTCCAAGCTCTCAATAATTGTGCAAGAAACAAAAATTAGAAAGATCAAAGGAAAAGACAGTACGACATGAGCAAGAGCTGCATGCATACATTGGCCGGTGTGTATATGCGTGTATGCGCTTACCCCCTATCTGGCCGAGGCGCTCCCCTTCTGACCCAATCACGTGTGTCCATAGACCTTTCCATCACTGATGCCGTCTCGTCACTGGTGCTGCTATTTCTTTCTTTTTGTTTTGATCCCTCCCCCTCCCACTTGCCGAATGACCCCAGCAACACCACATGGCACCTCATTCACCCCTCCCCCCAATATCTCAGCAGTGAGGCGTTCCGTCCACCTCATGGGTAATGGCAGCCTCCTACTCTGAGCCACTGCTTCGCCCCCTCCCCTCTGTATCCTGTAGCCCATAAGAAGCGGCACGAAGAGGCAGGGGAAAGAAACGCACGTGCGCACCGAGAGGGGGGACGGAGTGGGGCGGGGAGCGGGAGAAAAAAAAAAAGCGCGCGAACACGCGGCGGCGCAGCACAAGAAGTACACATCTGGAAGAGCGCAAAAGAGAAGGCCCAGCCGACTCTCCGCTGGTTTGCCGCTGTGAGGCAACTCCAAACTTCGCAGAAAAGCATCACACGAAAAAAAAAAGAAACTGCGGGGGAACTTCGGGGGAGGAATCACCAACGAAACAGGGGCAAAGAACTGCAGCTAGGAGGTGCTGCCTGCTACCCGTTTGTACGAGCATGCATGATAGCATTTATGCCCTATGCACAATCCCCCACTCACTGTTACCTTCTCCGTCCCCTCTTCCTCCCTCCCTATTTTTCTCAGCTCCGCAAGTCCCCTTTTTTCTTCGTGCGAGCTGGAGAGGATGCAGAAGCGCTCCAGACGAAGCCGACTATAAAGTACACCAGAACTACCTTGTCATTGCCTGTGACTCGCACCTTCCCTCCCCTCCGCCTACATGCGCCACCGCCACCGGCACCGGCGTTGCCAGCGTACCACTGCAGACACTCCCCCTAAAGCCAAGATCGGACAACAACGATGGTGGGGTCGAAGCAGCAGGCGGCATTGATGCGGCGGTGCGCGGCACACGATAGCAAACATGAACAAAAAAAATGCGGAAGGAGAGAGGTGATGTAAACGTGGCAAAGAGATGCGGGGGAATCACCGAGGGTGCTGCGCCTCCTCGTCTCCTCTTAGCCATCACTACCACAACCTCGAGAACCTCGTGCATGCCCCCGTCCCCTGTGCCCGTCTCGTATCGAGCAGACACCTCTCTCTCTCTCCCACACACACACACACAAGCGCGCGCACACACACCTGCACGGAGAGTGAGACGGCCAATAACTCCAATGAATGCCTCGTCTACAGTTCTGTGTGTGGGTGTATGTGTGTTAGTAGTTGGGTTAGCCCCTCAGCTGCGCTGAGCGGAACTTAGGGAGGGTGTGCGGGGGTGGGGACGTGAGTAAGGATGTAGACGACCGAGTGAGTCGAGAGGTGCGTGGGTGCAGCAGCTGACCAGGCAGCTTCCAACGACTGCCTCTGCTCCTCTCCCTCCTGACGTTGACGCGACGAGGAACGAAAGAAAAAGGAGCCGCGCACAAGACATTCAAGAGAAAAGAGAAATGACAGACACCGAACAGCAGCACAACGGAGGGGGAAAAGAAATGCGAAGTGAGGGAGGGAGAGACAAGAGCAAACAGAAAAAAAAAAAAGTGAGGCTTAAGCTGAGAAGCGGACACACACACACACACACACACACACAGACAGGCAGGCAGGCAGGCAGGCAGGGAGGGAGGGAGGCTGCAGGTGCAAACCGGAGCACACACACACACACACACTCACAGTAGAGCTACAAAAACACGCCCTTCTCTTTTACTGCTGTGGGTCTTCTCGCTTTCACCCTTTTTTCTTTTCATTTGAGCTCTCCCGCTCTTCCTCTAAGCGCGGCTCTTGCGGGTCGGGGCAGCTCCCTTCTGCGCAGGCGGGCGAGCCCCCTTCTGTGCAGACGGGCGGGCTCCCTTCTGGGCAGGCGGGCGAGCCCCCTTCTGTGCAGACGGGCGGGCTCCCTTCTGGGCAGGCGGGCGAGCCCCCTTCTGGGCAGACGGGCGAGCCCCCTTCTGCGCAGCAGCACCACCAGCGGCGGCGCCCCTCGCGGCGGGCTTCTTCGACTTCGACTTAGACGCGCGCTTCGGCTTGCCGGTCTTGATGCGCACAATTCTGCGGTCGATCGCGATGTGGTTGATCGCGTGGTCCGACTCGCCCTGCGAGCGCAGGTAGCCAGCAATGCACAGCGTCGTCGTCGTGCCGTCGATCACGCCGTTCGAGCCAACGTTCGCGATCGAGATCTGCACGGCGGCATGGTCGTGCGCCTCAATCAGCGTGTTCGTCGCGTGGCACTTGCGTGGGATGTAGAGGTCCACGTTCTCGCCCTCCTCGTTGAACATACCAATGGTCGCCATGGCTGCAGGCGGTGGAAGATAGAGCTGAGCGAAGAAGAAACTCGGGGCTGAGCAGAGGTAGTTGTGTAGGCACACTGTTGAGGGATATGCAGGTGAGCAGCGGTGAAGCGGTGGTGATGAGCATTGCCCGCGTATTGTTGTCGTTATAAGCTCGAAGCCAGTACGGGAAAAAGAAGAGTGATGCGAAAAGAAAGCGGCGAAGAAAGTTGAGTTTGTGCGCGGAAACCCGCTGCCTCGTCTCTTGCTATGAGTCCCTCTTGTATGGGGAAGCGCATACGAATGGTTCAGCGAGAGGATGCTTATGCAGAGACCCAAAATACATGCAAATAGGCTGCTGCTTAGCCTTGCAGCCGGTATAGCGTATGCGTCTTCTTGCTCGCGTGGGTGGCTTGGCAAGCGGTGGCGCCGCCATCACCGTCACGCCTGCGTATGCTATGCGCGTGCCTACAAACCGGTTGAGCTGAGCGGTGCCGCTTTTTCTTTGTTTTTCTTTTTGCTCGTCAAGGAAGTGAGTTGCTTTTCACGCTCTTTTTCTCCCGCTCACGACACCCTCGTCGCTCACCCTCCTCCGCCCCTTTCACCTACCCCATCCACCGTCACCTCGTCAGAAGTCCGGGGAGAGATGCGAAGAGGACCAAAGCAAGCACGCGGGCACAAACGCTTTGTGAGCGTAGCCAGTGAGAAACGAGGGGGGAGAGCGAGAGCGCAAGAGCGAATCCACAAAAGAAAAAGTAAAACGAGCGGGCCACACACGAGTCTTGGCCACATCCTCAGTGTCCTGTTCGCTCCGCAGGTCCGCGTGTCGTGGAGGGAGCGAGGGCCGCCGCCGCTCGGTCCGAAGAGGAAACCCCGCAGAAAGAACGAAAAGAAAAGAGGGGGGAGGGGCGGAAAAGACGGACCCGTTGCGCCATCGCATCTTCGTCCTTTGGCCCCGCGCACTCCTCCGTCTTCCCCACCCGCCCCCCCAGTGGCATGCCTACGCCATGTGGCACACCAGGCACAGCTGCACACCGGCGCATACGCATGACCCCCTTATCCTTTTCCTCTGCACCTTGTGCCTTCTTCCTCTAAGCGCGGCTCTTGCGGGTCGGGGCAGCTCCCTTCTGCGCAGGCGGGCGAGCCCCCTTCTGTGCAGACGGGCGGGCTCCCTTCTGGGCAGGCGGGCGAGCCCCCTTCTGTGCAGACGGGCGAGCCCCCTTCTGCGCAGCAGCACCACCAGCGGCGGCGCCCCTCGCGGCGGGCTTCTTCGACTTCGACTTAGACGCGCGCTTCGGCTTGCCGGTCTTGATGCGCACAATTCTGCGGTCGATCGCGATGTGGTTGATCGCGTGGTCCGACTCGCCCTGCGAGCGCAGGTAGCCAGCAATGCACAGCGTCGTCGTCGTGCCGTCGATCACGCCGTTCGAGCCAACGTTCGCGATCGAGATCTGCACGGCGGCATGGTCGTGCGCCTCAATCAGCGTGTTCGTCGCGTGGCACTTGCGTGGGATGTAGAGGTCCACGTTCTCGCCCTCCTCGTTAAACATACCAATGGTCGCCATGGCTGCGTGGGACTGGGGGATGATAGAGCTGCGCGCAGTGAGAGAGGGAGAGAGAAAGGGAGCAAGGGGAAAAGAACCGGACAGCGCTCGAAAGGTAAAGGATACAAAGTGATTGAGGGGTGGAGGGGGAGAAATGATGAGGTAGAAAGAGGGAAGCAGGAAAACGATTGTGGCGCCGTCACCAGCGCCGGTGAGCCCTTCGCTCACAACGGAGTGTAGGCGCTCCAGTCGAACATCACTCGAGCGCGAAAGCCTGCGTGTACAGGGGGGGTGCACATGACAGGCGCGCAGATAGGCTATCGTGGATACCGCTCTCTTGACGGCATACACCGTAAGCTCATTTTATATGGCCAGTCTGATCACATCAATGACACGTTAGTATCCGCACTCTCTGCGCCTTCAGTGGACTTGTCTGCTGATGCGTGTAACCGCCTGTGTGCTCCTCTTTCCAATTTGAGTGACTACGTTTTCTTTTTTGGTTTTTGTCAGCCATGCCGGCTACGACAAGCGCGCATCCACAGCCACGATCACTCAGCCAAAGCTGCGCCTTGACGACAAAGTGCGAAGACACTCACTTCAAGCACAGCACGGTCTCTTTTACGCCTAGGCAGCATCCAGAGTGTCACAGGGCGACGGGAAAGGAAGAAAACACCACCAGTAGAGGAGGAGGGGAACGCGGATCTGCTGGCTACCCTCTCGAGAGGTGTGCGTATGCGCGTGGCACGATGGCGGCACCTTGGCTGATCCTCTCTGTTTTGACATTGATCGGCACAGTAGCGTCGTCGGAAGAAGAAACATAAATAATGTCCACCTCCCCATTCAGCATCGACAGAACACGAGTGATCAGGTGTGCCATGTACGTGCGTAGGTCTGCGAAGGGGAGTCTCAGGTAGGTGTCACATGTACTTCATCTCCCATGAGAGAGAACGAGAGCCGCCACCAGAAAGCACGGGGGTGGCGATCTCCTCCTCCTCCTCAGTGGAGAAGGCATACGGCGCGTGAAGACGAACCATGACGGATCAACAAAAAAGAGACCAGGCGACTTGGGGAGCGTCCACAGAAGGCCGTTGCTTTTGCGTGGGGCATCGGTGCGTGGAAGGGGGAGGGGCGGCTCACGCGCTCGTCTGAGAAAAAGCACCACCGATGCGTACAAAGAAAGAGAATGCAGGAGAGGTGCAGGTGAGTGAGTGTTGGCAAGAGCGAAAGGATTGGGGGGGGAAGGGGAGGGGGGGGGAGGGGAGAGACGGCATAGTGCTCAGATAAAAAGTGACGGAGACATGCGCAGAGGAAGGTCGAGCAACCGCCTGCGCAACGCAAGGAAAGAGCGCCCATACACGCGAAGCAGAAAGTCGCATGTCACGCGATACCCACGCATCAGAGGGCAGCAGCGAGGGTCAAGAAAAAGAGGCGAGGAAGAGCGAGAGACCCCACGCAATAGAGAGCACAAATGCGAGGAAGCTTAACAAGGAAACGATGAAGCGAGAGGAGGGGAGGAAAAAGATGTGGTCGTACGACTTCCCCCCTCCTTTTCCCTTTCCCTCTCTACTCTGTACCCCCCCCCCTCTCACTCGCCTACAGGCCACACACACACACACACACCGAGAGGCAAAGGGAAAAAAGGGGGAGAGAGATCACCAGTGCAGAGAAAAGCTTCGACGGAGACCTTGGTGCACACTCGCACACACGCCACTCGATCACGCTCTTCCTCTTTGCCTTTTACGCTGCTACATATCTGGTGGTGCGCCGAGGTTCTTCATGAGCTTGTCAAGATCCAGCTCCGATGTCACCGGCGGCGGTGCTGCGGTTCCGTCGTCATCAGGCTTCAGGTAGAGACTTATCGGCAGCTCGTTGGAGTTGCCATGCCCAGATTGAGTTTGAGGGGGTGAAGCGGTGGGCATCATCTGCTGTGGCAGCAGCGGAATGCCAAGTACACTACCACCACCGCCCGCGCCGTCGCCACTATTGCTCTTGTCGCTCGCCACCGCCGGCGTGTAGAGCGCAGGTGGGTAGCTAACTTGGAAAGGCGGGGTGTCGCCGTTGCCAATACTGGGCTTGTCGAGAAGCCCCGATCCGCTCGCGACTTGCAGAAGCAGTTCCGCGCGTTGGTAGTACATGTCGAGCTTCGACCGGACTTGAAAGAGAAAGAAGCGACGCGCCTCATTCCTCGTAATCGACGCCGCTAGGTTCGACGCCTCTGAGGCGATAATCTCCATCGCTGTTGTGTAGTAGCGCACCGCTGTGAGCGGGTTGCCGTCTTCCGTCTCTTCGCTGCGCGCCAGCTCGATCAGCTGAGCCGCGTAACGGAGTTGATCAGCGGCGGCCATGACTACAGATGATGGGGGAGAGGGGTGCACGCGTGTGCTGGAGAGGTAGGGGTTATACGCGAAACAAGACTACGAGAAGAGAGAAGTGAGGAGGGTGAGAGAGTGCGCAACAACACAGAGGCGCCACCTTGTCCTCTCCTCCCTTTGTGGATGGAAGACGGCAGGCGGAAGAGGCACAAAGCCGTCTCTAGTGTGGAGAAGAGCGGGCCCACAGCGGGGAGCCGCGAAGAAATGAGATGAGAGAGGGCGAGACAGGCCGGAGGAAGAGGGAAGGTGCGGGGCTGAAATGTGGCGCTGAGAAAGAGAGGGAATGCCGAACAAATCACAGAAAAGGGCGGCGGCAAACACAAACAGAGAGAGAAGACTACGTGACGGGTTGCGTGAGGAGAAAGAGAGAGAGGTGCGCGAGGGAGAGAAGAAGAGACAGAGAGAGGGGGTAGAGTAGGGGGATGTGTGTGCGCTCCGCATGCCTGGATGGGTGGAGATCCAGTGTGTAGGGGGAGAGGCAGGTTGAGAGCAAACATGGAAGCTGTTGTGTACAACATCGGAGGCACGAACGCTGCCTGGAGAAGCGCAAGGAGTAGGAAGCGTAGAGCTGTGTGCGCATGTGCTCTAGCAACTCCACGCGCGGGTTCTGCTTGCTGCGTCTCTGCACAGTAACACGAACGCACGCGCTCTCAGTTCCTTTCATTCTTCTTGGCTGTCATATTTCCCTTCACGGTGGAAACGAGCTTGAAAAAGAAAAGGCGACGCTGTTGGCGGAGATCAGCAGCGGCCAGTAACAAAAGGCATGACAGTCGCACGTATGCCTGTCTCACTATGTGCGTGTGTGACTCCCTCCCCCTTCTCCTGATTCTCTCGCTCTGTGTCACGCACACGCACGAACATGTCACCCACCGTTCACTGCCATCCCACCCCGCCCCATGTGCCTCGTGTCCTCACTACATAAACACCAAGAGAGAGGGGGGGCATGGAAGTGGTGCCTCTCCTCCTCGCTAAACATACTGATGGTTGCTGCCAGAACAAAAAAGAAGCGGAGGCCGGAACGTGGGAGGAGGGAAGGAGGAGGAGGGAGGAGGGAGAGATCGCCGTGGGGTGTGTGCCATACACGAAGGGAAAGGGAGGCAATAGAGGCTTTGAGCCTGCACGCACATAGAGACCCGCATACAAGCGGAAAACGAGCAGACGCGAATCGAGCCGCAAACAAGAAAACAACAGTCGGTGAGGTGTAGTAAAGAAGAGACACACACAACACACACACACACAAGAGAAGTAGGGGAGAGGCGCGAAAAGAAGACGGACTCTGCCGCAGGATTGCGGATGAGGGCCCCACTCGATATCCAGGCAATCTTGCCTGTGTGAGCCCTTCTCCTGCAGGTGTGCGTTTCCCCCTTCCTCCTCCGTGCGAGCCGGCGCCGCATGTGCGTCTTTCCTCTCATGTAGTGTACATGGAAACAGCTGAGAGAGGAAGACAGAGCCAAAAACAAAAAAAACTGAAAAGTCGCAGAGGAAGAGAGAGAGGGGGGAGGTGGGGAGAAGCGATGAATGTACGAGCAAAGCAAGCAGAGGAGGGGGAAGGGCATTTTCAAACGTCAGGGACGTTACAGACACGCCCACGCACAAGTGCCCCAAACATGACGGCAAAGGACTCTACATATGAACATCAGCAACAACGGCAAACACATTCCCCACCCACACACACACACGCGCGCACATCCGCGCATCCATGTGAGCATCGTATCAAGGCAAAGATTGATGCCAACGGCAACTGCCTCAAAGTAGAGAGGGCAGCCGTGGAAGGTTAAAAAGACTGCAGCTACGCACGGAGTTTGTGGCGGTGCGGATCAGCCTTGTCGATCGAGACCGCCTTCTCCATTTTGCGCACCACTGACAAAACACCTGTGCGCATCCGCGACGCGGGGTGTGCCTCGCCGGGCTTGAGGGTACCGTGCGCGTTGCGCAGCAATCCCAACTCACGCGTTGTGCTCGTCAGCTGGCCAGCCATCATCTCCCCTGCAGTGGCCAAGGGGCTGGGGTGGGTGTCGCGAACGTTCGCCGGACCTCCTGGGTTGCCGGGCAGCTCTGGCAGTAGTCCTTGATCGATGAAGTCGCTCTTGTAGATGGACATGGTGACGTAATGTTCCTTCTCAAGGCGCCGGCTCACCGCACACCGCTTCTGCTCCATGGTGGACAGGAACTGCGGGTTCGTGCGGTCGCTTGTGTCCAGCGGAACACCGCCTAATGAGCTGCGCACCGTCCTCGGGGTGTAGTGCGCCCCGGCAAGCTGGCGCAGCAACGCCGCCTTGTCCAGGTTCGCGGTGACGTCCAGGCCATGAGCTGCAAGGCTGCGCGCGAGACTCAGCGGCAGCTGCGAGGGGTGAGCCTGGCTCGTGCCGCCGTACTCCCACGAGGTGCACATGTATGTGCCTGTCACACCGTCTCCAGGAGCGCAATCATTCCACGTACGGCGGTGGTCAGTGGTGTTCTCGAAGACCGGTGACCACGTCGTGTTGGGGCACTTACGCCTCCGTGGCAGAAGAGACTCCCTTGACGTGATCTTCGGCGCGAGGTCAGCGCCATCATCCTCCACCACGCCGTGCGGCTTCAGCAAATCTGCATTATAGGCCGCAGCAGCGGCGCCTGCGTAGCGCACCGGCTCACTCACGGTGCCACCGGCGACGTGCCGGGGGGCCTGGTAGTCGTCCTGGTACACCGTGTGTGGATGGCTGCCATCCGCCAAGACTATGTGATCAGAGATTCCGGGGCGGTACCAGTGGCGTTGGTACGCCGTGCCCTTGTCTACGTCGTTAATCGCTGCCGCAGCTGCAGGGACAGACGCGCTTGTCAGCCTGGCGGCAAGCCCGGCCATATTCTTCACGGAGCGGTCTTTGGCGGTGTAGTCGACCTGGTAGATGGTGTGGTCGTCGCGATCGCCTGTGTCGACGCCGTAGGCAAAGATTGGGCGGTTGCGCACGTCACCGCTTATGCCCGGCTCGAAGTTCCTCCCGTTGCCGTCGTCGCTGCCTGTCAGGCCCGGATGGCCATTGTAGTCGTAGTCATACCGTGTCATGTAGGTCGACATCATGTTGGCTGGCCCGTGCGGAGGCAATGGGCGCGCCACATCCACGGCGTCGTCACTGGACATGGTCATCCTGCCCCGATGAACTGTTTCACTAGCCAAGTGCTGGCGCTATAGTGGTGCTGGTGACTCTGAGTGGTGGTGGTGGTAGTAGGGAAAAGGAAAGTTGCTGGAGACGGCGGTCACGTGTCCTGTGTGTAGGCTGTAAGACCGGAGAAAAGGTCGAGGAAAATAAGAGAAGTAAAATGCAGCGGTGTACTGCTCGTACGCTCACTTGGATTCCTCATCGACACGGCCGCGTTTGTGGTGGCAGTGTAGCGCCAGAGAGAGAAGGGGGGAAGGGTAAGTGGAGACGGCAACGACAAGACTGGCGGCTCTGTAGAACAGTCGCGCCGAGTAGGGCAAACGAAAAATCGCCTGCACATAAAGATGAGGGGAGGTCGTGGGAAGGGCATCTATCGCCAGGCCCGCCACACACCCTTCTGCGTGACCTCCCCCCACCACCACCAGCGGTCATTTTATCCCGCCCTATACCCTCCCTCTCCCGTTGCTACCTTTTCCCAGTCTATGATGGAGATCAGTGGAGCCATCGGTAACGACGCAGCGCGCGCGCAACAGCCCCCATGCGCTCCGCTGTGTATTGGGGTTACACGTTCCTTTTTGCTCTCGCTTTGGACTGGGCTGTGTAATTCTGTGTGTGCGCGTGTGTGAAGGGGGGGTGTAACCTCTGGCTGCGGAGACGAGACACGCTACACACATGTGTGAGACACGAGGGGCGACGAAATGGGTAACAAACAACATGAGAACGACGGCGGCACAGAGACGCACCTTGATTGCCTGTGTAAGGAGATGGGAAGGGCATCCTGCCCCCCCCCCTCTACCCCCACACACACGCAGTCACCCCGGTACAGTCCTCTCTCGCTCCGGCAATGGATGATGCACTATAGATAGCAGTGACACGAGCTCATTGACGCACAGCTCTTCAAAGACAGTCGTCGACGCAGATGCCTTCAGCTTGCACACCTGCAGGTCATTCACGGCTTGTGGTGCTGCAGAGGTAGGTCTGGATGTGA
Organism: Leishmania panamensis; assembly: GCF_000755165.1. NCBI lineage: Eukaryota > Euglenozoa > Kinetoplastea > Trypanosomatida > Trypanosomatidae > Leishmania > Leishmania panamensis. The sequence goes on along the minus strand of NC_025856.1, from coordinate 306,640 downwards.
TGGCCGCCTTCCACGCAGCACGGCAGCGCCGCTGAATTGCTGTCGCCTCCATGATGCGTGCCAGTGGCTGCGCACGGTAGAAGCTGAGTATTGAAGACAGCTCCACTCTGCCCCACGAAGGCTCCCCTGTCTGCGCCGCGTGCTCGCCCATGTGCGGCGAAGTTTCGTTGGGCAGCTGCCTGCTCTCGCCTCCGCTCAGTGCTCCGTGTGTGCTGAGCACGTAGATCCCGTACGCTTTGAGGAAGTTGGTAAACGGTGTCGGGATGGAGGCGGTCGCCGCTTCAGACGACTTTGCTGTGGAGTAGTGCTGCATCCCGAAGGCAGCCGAGCACGGTGGTGTGGCTAAGCTAGGGTAAGAAGTCACCTGCTCAGCCCCGGCTCGAGATGCGGCCTGGCAGGCAGCAGTGCCCGCTGGTGGCGGCGAGCAGGAGGATGCGAAGGTCATCGCTGGGTGTGCCAGTAATGGTGAAGGCGGCGTTTGTCGTGCCGCACCGCCCACGACAGCTTCTTCAGCGTAATGAGAGCGCGGCATCACCGTCGATGACAACTCGAGCGATTGTGTTGTCGCTGTCGTCGCCGCCACCTCTTCATTAGCTGAAATGGCACTATGGAGAGAGGAACGCGCTTCGCTGACCCATCGCTGCTGTTGAGGCGGCGCCAGCAGCGATCGCAAATGAAAAGCAGCATCGGACGCACTATCATCTCCGGCATGTGCGCCACTCGAGTGCTGATTCCGCTCCTCGTGATCGCTCGTCTGTGCTGCATGAAGGCGGTACACGTCGGCCCCATCGCTATTGAAGTGCTCCTCCGCTGCAAGCGACTTCTCCAGCACGTCATCTGTGGGATGCCACTTCGATGGTTGCGTCATCGATGACGACGGAGTCAAGCGTACGCTAGGCGTGGGGTTAGAGGAGAGAGCCTGAGCCAATAAGCTGCCGTCGTGCTTCAGGTGAAGCCCCATTTCATCATCTCGCACGCTGTGCTCCTTCTCAAGCAGCTGCAGATCCAAGTTCTCGTGCAGCCGAGCATCGGCAGGGACCACTTCAAGGTTGTGTAGGAGCACATCCTTCTCGCTGGGCGTGCTGGTGCTCGCAGCTTCGACAACAAAGCTAACAGCCTTCGCTTCGACCACCACTTCGCCGCTTGGGGAAGTTGTGGTATGGTTGGCCGCTGATACAGTCATCAGCGGCGGCGCACCACTTGTGGTTGGCGTCACGACAGACACGACTGTCAGCTCCTCTGCAGGGTCAACCAGCTGTTCTGCAGAAGTCGGACACACCTCAGTCGCCTGCACCGCAACTTCCTTCGTGAGAGTGCTTGATGGGTCGACTCTAGCTGTGGAAGGACCTGAATTGTTTCCTTTTGCCTCCGCGATCTGTTTCGACAGACTTTGCTGCTGCCGCTGGTGCTGGCCTTGCGGCAAAGCCTGTGACTCGGGAGATGTCGCAGACACTGAGGACGACGTCGCTGACGACCATTGGCATGCATGCTGCGCAGAAGCGGCTGATGTTGGGGCTGCTTGCCAAATGTCCATAATGCGATCCGAGGAGCTGTGCGCACCACCCTCACCGGCTTCGCTACGGCTAGCTGGCATTACCGCTTTGATCGGTGGTGGCACTCCATTCCAGGCCCCATCGACCACCGGTGTAGCGGTGCCGACTTCTTCCCTCACTTCCTCCGCACCCTGCGTCTCTGCTGCCTCATACATGCTCAACGGCACCTCACCAGAAGGTATTGATGAAGGGACGATGACGGCGTCAGTTTCCTCAGTAGAAATCCAAGTCGCTGCGCGGGGCATGGATGCCGCCTCGCCATCCCATCGCTCTTTCTCCAGCCTCTGCGGCCGTTCCTGCGAGTCCTCGTCCTCGACCACCAAGTGAACAGCAGCTGCTGAATCGGTGATATTTGTCGACTCCAATGAGAATGCAGGCACGCTGAGCGGTTCCAGCGGCAGCGCAGGCGGCGACAGTGGCGCTCCTGCCACTTTGCGAAACGCCTCTGCCACCTCTGCGGCACCGCGCGTAATGTGGATCAGCTCTGCAGTCTGCCCTTCGCCATCTGCCAGCAGCACGAGCACGTTTCTACCGTGCAGCCCCATGACGGTTAAGGATCCAGACGGCAGTGGTGGAGTCGGCGCCTCGCCTGGCTTTGGTGCACCGGAAAGCTGCGCCGCTGCGGGATGGGTCGACAGAGCGCGCGGTACAAGCCGATCGCCGTGCGCGACGCCAAAATGGGCCACCATCAGCGCCGGCTTGGTGTTGCACTCGAGCATCACACCGAAGCGGCCAGGCACGAAGACAGTGGTGCCTTCTTTCACAAAGAACGGCGCAGCGGCAGTGAGAGGCTTGGGCGACGGCGACTGAGGCGGAGGTGATGGCGACTGAGGCGGAGGCGACAGGGGGGCGGAAGTCCTGCTGCTCTCATCGTCGGCTTCATTGGTCTGCGGTGATGGTGCCTGCTCCGACCCCTCGAGCACTGCACCAACAACTGCTGATGGCGGCACAGAGGGTGTTGCAGATCCTTGGGTATCGGCAACCGCAGCTGCGGGGAGCACATCCGTCGCAGCTGGTGTCGGGTCTATGAGGCCGTGACGGGCTCGAATCTCGCTCGCGTCGTGGCACCCAACGAGCGGTACCGCCCAGGCAAACATATCCTTCCAGCGATACCCGGCCGGTGGCTGCGATCCTGGCGATGAAGTCAAGGGGGCAGTTTCGTGTGGCATGGCGCCGCGACGCTCCGCCACTGGCGACGACGACGATACACTGGAGGGTGTCGCGGTAGCCAATACAACCGGCCGAATCCATGGCACTCCAAGCGCAACGCCGAGGAACACCGCCTCCCCTGGCGGCTGCGCCAGCTGATACACACGGCTCGGCTGCACCTGGAACAGCTCCTGCAGGTCCAGCATCGGGGCGTGGCCGCACGTCGGCAGACTCCAGCGCAGGGGCGGACTCAGGTACGTAAGTGATGTCAAGGACGAGGCAGGCGGCGTTGTGCCCGATGACATCGACACAGGTGGCTCGCCAGATGCCGGGGCCGGGTAAGGAGGCGGGAATACGGTTGCACAAGTGCTGCTATTGCGGCTCAGCCATCCGCTCTCAAATTCTCCGCTGCTCCCAGCAGTAGTAGTCCTTGCGGGCCTCGGCAGCACCGGGTAACGCAGCGCAGAGCCAGAGATACCGGGGTCGGTGCTTTGCTCGCCTGCTCTGTCTGCCAGCTCAGCATCGCGGTAAAAGTGACTCAATCTCGCTGCCACACACACCAGCAGCGGGAGGGGGAACAGACGCCACCCCTGGGGTGGCGACACCCGCTGCGCAAACGCCTGCCCGTCGATGTACGCGAAGCCGGCATCGTCGTAGCCCAGCAAGACTGCACGGTGGTAGTTGACTGCTTCCGACCACCGCGGAGGCGCTTCCGCTTGCCCCAGCAGCGGCGGTGACTGAGGAATCCTGCCGTCGAATAGAATCAAAGCGCACTTTGTCAGCTCATCGTCAAGCTCTGCCAGCGACGTTGCGGACGCCGTCAGCTCCGTGCCGTGAACAAACGTGTGTGGTATGAAGTTCTCCTCCAATGCCCTGCCCTCTAGCTCGCCTGTGGTGTCGTCCAACACAGTAGGCTCGCCGCCTCCAGTGTTAGCCGTGTCCGTTGGCGCGTGGTCCACACACTCTGTCTCGGTGGCAGCAGCCTCTGCCGGCTGGGGCGGCGGGGACGCTCCTCTCGACGTTGCTCGTGACAGTTCCGCCGAGGACTCTTCGGAGGATAAAAAGGAGAATTCCACTTCGAACCCCTCCGGGGGTGCCAACGGCACCACAGCAGCAGTCGACGCGTGCGGCATAGCGGCATCCTTCAGGACCTGCCGGGCATCTGCCAGGGTTGCTGTGGGTGTTGCAACCTTCTGTGTCGGCTTACAACCAAGGGGCTGCGGTAGAAGGGGTGAGGGTGGATAAGCAAGATGGCGCGACGCCGGCGGTTGCGGTAGCAGGGGTGATAAAGCGACTAGGGAGGAGGGCCGCGACGGGTACAGGCGCACACGTCCACCCTGCGGGGTGATGAGGTGCACAAAGCCGCCGTCGCCGCTGTCCAGCTGCTCGTAACCCACAAAGCGGAGCGATTCCAGCCGCATAGCCGCGACAGCAGTATCTGGCGGTGCTGCGCTGGTCATGTCAGAGGAGGAGCGGTGGCGGTGGTGGAAGGGAGGGATGAGGGGGATGCTAGTGAAGGCAACAACAATGACGCCGCGTGCACATATGCGTGAAACTGAGTGTTTTACCGGTAGAAATCAAAAAGAGCGGGCTGCGCAGCTTCCAGGACTAACGAAAGGAGGGGGGAGGCGGTGGTTGATGGAAGGAGCAGTAAAGCTCCTCTTTCACTCGTGCACTGGTAAAGAACGATGGGGACGGTGGCAGCCGCCTCCGATGGGCGTTCGGCGGGAGTGTATGGGTGTGCTTTGGTGAACGAGAAAGACTGAGGGTCTGATGATACGGCGAGCAGTGTCCTTCGACTTGCTCTGTCTTCTCAGCAATGATGGCCAGTGTATCTCTTCTCTTCCTCCCGTCTCTGCTGAAGCTGGGCAGCTTTTTTTTTTGCCTTCTTTTATCGTCTGAGTGTGCGGCGGCGGAGGGTTATGGTGGCGGCACGCACTCGATCGTGGCTGACTGTTGCAAACGCCATGGTCGGTGAGCGCATCACGCATGTAAAGAGCGTCCAACCCCCACACGCATTGCACGTTTCGCCACCAGGGTAAGAGAGAGTGGGAGAGAGGGAGATCAGAAAGGAGAGAAGGTCAGTGATAGG
>NC_025856.1:285481-301279 GCF_000755165.1 Leishmania panamensis | reverse complement strand
CAGAGCACACAGCAAAGAGTGCACAGGAAAAACAAAAAAAATGGCGACACAAGAAGGGCGACGGGGCACGCGATGTAAAAGCGCGCATGCCACGCCTGTGCCTTGTGAGTGAGCATTCACTCCACGCGTGAGTGTGTGTGTAGGGGGGAGGGGGTGCTTGCGCGAACGCACCCGCGTAGCGTGACCTTCGTCCCCATTGATTTGTGTTTGGTCTTGTTTGCTTTTCCTTTGGTTTGAATGACGCTCTAAGGTGCACATGCCCCGCCATACACAAACACACACACACGCGCGCCATCCCCCACCGCATGTGTCCCCCCCGGTACTGAAGGAACTCTTTGCCTGTGTAGCTGAGCGTGTTTCTGCCTGTGTGTGTGTGTGTTGGCGTTTTGTCCTCTAAGTCTCTCTCATGGGATCGCCTTTTGCTAGGCTTTTATTCTATTCCTGTTGCGTCTCATCATTCTCCTCGCACCTCGTTCCCTCGTGATGGAAAGCGACAGCACCGCCAGAGCAATCGCCCCTCAATACCGACGACGAGGCGCCGTTGCACACCGTCAGTGTCTCTGCTACTCTCCCTCACTGAGCACTCTAAAATTGTGTACATGCACGTCTCTGTACGGGAGTTCGTGTATGCGTACGCAACCGTCGGAAGTGAGTGGCTACGAGATTAGTGAGAGGGAAAAATACTGCAAAGACTCAGCCGCCATGCAGGCACACGCCTTGTTCGATGATGGGGTGAGAGCAGGAGGCGAGGAGGAGGGGGGAGAACTTCAAGCAACATATAGAGCGACCCTTAGGTGTGGGTGTGCATGCTACCACCCACCCACGAGTACGCCGAAGAGCACCAAGGGCTTTTCAAAGGAGAACAAGAAAAGAAAGCGAGACCGCCATGAGAAGAGGGTGAAAGAGAAACGAGTTGACTCAAATGGGTAAACAGATAACAGGGAGAGTGAAGGAGGGGACGAGGCTAATGATACAAGTTCAGCAGCGCCCACGACGCGCGCGCCCTATCAAGACGATGATCGTGTTGTACAGTGAAAACAATAAGAGAGGTGAAAGGAAGGCTGAAAGGGTCTATTGCGTGGGGTTCACCAAGCCGAACAAAACAGAAGACCGCATGACACAACTACAGCCAACGAGAGAAGCGAAAAAGGAAAAGAAGGGCAATGCGGTAGACGCGACCACACAAAACTGAGATGAGGGCCACACAACAATGCCCCTGCAGAAAACACGCAACCGCCCCCACCACCACCACCCACACGCGCACAAGCGGCGCCAGATGGAGGAGGCGGGGTGAGGGAGGGAAGTGGGGGTCGCAGTCGCCTAATCACAAACACGCGTACTTTTTGTGCATCTTTCAACATGGCACTGCTCTACCGTGCAGCATGGAGTTAAACGCCACTCTCCTCCCCGGGCTGCCCCCTCCCCCCGCCCCCCAGGGGCCCCACCGCGTGGTGCAAAGCAGCCGTAGACACGCGCTACAGCAACGCGTCGGCTCCGTCATCAGGGCACGGCCTCTGCCTCGCAGCAGCTCCCATTGGGCGAGTCGCCACCGCGCGCATACGCCTCGCGGGGGCTCAGCCTCCCCACACCGCTAGGCAGCGAGAGCAGGGTGAGACGCCTTCGAGCCACGCTGACACTCCGCCCAGCACATGGATGGCACAAGCGGGCTTACGGTCGCGGGTCGCACCGACGGCGCGTCGCCCACAACCTGACCGCCGACAGCAGTGGTCCGGCATTGGCAGGGACAGGGGGGGGCTGGTTGGCATCCCAGCGCACAGAGCGAGGGCACTGGGGCACTGGGATATCACGTACTGCGGTGCCCTCCCCCTCCCGTCATCAGGGCGTACACTCTCCAGTGACTCCCCTCACAATCACACACACACTCTCTCTCTGTCAGCAAGCGCTTGTACGCTGTTTGGAGATGGGTAATGGTGTATATGAGGCAGCTCGTTCGGGCAAATCATGCACTGCTACTGTCGTGTTGCGATTATATGCATCGGTCAGGGAGGTGGGAAGCGGTGCTGACGAAGTGAGGCACAAGGAAGGATTGCCATCCGTGAGACTACTACTGCTTGTGGAACTCAGACGCTGATCCGTGGAGAGCATTCGCGCTCTGCTGGAAGGTGGTAACGCGGTTACGGAGGTCGCATGTTGAGGTTTTCCCGCAGAATCGGCCGCCAGCACCGCCGCAGTTGTCGCCACCTTGTCCACAGCGGCCAAGAGGGTAGCGCTCGTGACGGGCGCCAACGCCTTCGGGGACTCCATCACCACCTCCGAGAGCTCACCGTTCTTCAGGAACACCTTCGCTCGACGTTTCAGCAACTTCTTGGAGTCCACCAACCACGGCTCTACCGGCCGCGACATTGCACTGTACTCATGTACTGTGAAGGATAGCCCCCCGAGGTGGGCTGCATAGATGGAAGCGGCCTTGGGTGGGACATGGCTCACGACGACCTGGTGGAAAAGGTCCAGTCCCTCCTGCGCACTGCCCTTATAGGGGCCAGAGGGGGGCGGGGGCGGCACCGTCGCCTCCTCTTGTGCGCCATTCGCGGCGACTGGGCCGCCGGTGGTGAGCGGCGCACGCCCCGTAGAGGCACCAGCGGGCAGCCGCCCGTGCCGATCAACAAACAGCGCCCGCGACGGCGGTGCCCTCCACACGGCGAAGGAGGACGAGGCGGAGGTGGGGGCGGCGCTTCCAAAGACGCCCCCCTGCTGCAGCGCATCGCTTCGCACGCGACGGCGACCCGCCGCGACGCGGCGCTGCGGCCCCAACGCAGCTGCCTCCCATGACCTTCGTTGCTGCTCCTCCTGGAGCATATCAGTGAGATACGACTTTAAGTCGAGCAGCTGCTTGTCCTCTACTTCCGACGGGTAAAGTGCGTGCTCAAACTGGATCGCCTGCCGCATTCGCTGCCGCTGCGTCGGCCTACCAGCGGCGGAAAGCGCGAGCACCTCGGGTAACGATGGGGCGCTGCGCAGACGGGCGACGCCGCCGCCAACGCCATTCATCACATTGCTGTCACCGCCGGGGTGACCAAACTCGGAAATGGACGCCTGCATCGACGCCTCGGCCATCTGCTGCAGTCGCTCCTGCTGTGGCAGGCTGTAGAAGGTGGCCCGATCATAAACACGCTGTATGACATGCGCCTGAACGTACTGCCGCAGCTCCGCGATGTGGGTGGTGTCCATGATGGTGAAGTCACCACGTGCCGCCTTACTGCAGTAGTCAGCCTGAATAACGCGAAGAATGTGCAGCGGGTCTTTGAAGCGGCTCATAGCGCTTGCGTTGTGGGTGTTGAAGACGTGGTAGTCGAGGGCTGTGTCAGGCTCCCACATGTACCCCTCGCAGGCACCAATATAGCGTGTGTTATGGCGCAGGTGATAGGCGCAGTCAAGGTTCGCCATGAAGCAGGCGTCAAAAAGCACCGCCTCGAAGCTACGCGTCCCGAAGACGCCGGCGAGCTCGTGCACTTGCAGCGAGACGCGGTTCTGTTCGAGCTCCACGTAGTCGCCCATACCGTGCCCGCCATACACAAAGTAACTTCGACCTGGATCATGCCAGCGATGCACGAAGCTCTCAAACATGTCATGCTGGTAACCGCGAACCTTGGCGTAGTTCTTGAGCTGGTACTTGTCTCCATCGATGCGAGCCTCAAAACTGCCACCGTCGCTGTTGAAGGCCAGCAGCGCCATGTCCGTCACGCCGCGAATCTTTTTCATCTGCAGGAACTTCCAAAACGGCCATGCGGTGACATCATTGATGGAGGCACACAGCACCAAGAGGCGGTTTGGGCAGCGTTTTGGCGCCATGGCGCCACGATAAGAAAAGAAATCTGTATCTCTGAGCTGAGGCGTTTGTGTATGTGAAGCGCTTCTGTGTGTCTTCGCTGGTAAGACTTGACGTATGTACGCAGGGGAGCAAGGGGGGAGCGTGGAGCTGAATAGCGTAAAAAAAAAAAACGCTCGCAGAGATACAGAGAGCTAAGGCTTCAGCTGTGCTCTGCTAAAACGCGACTGCACGCTGTAGAGACAACCACCAGTGGCAACGATAAAGTGTTGAAGCTAAAACGCGAGAAGGCTGTGCAAACCTAAATAAAACGTCCGCGACTTGCCCGGGAGCGTCCGGATCTGGTAGACGATGTAGTGTGTTGAGTGGGCGTGATCTTCTAGCGGAGCCGCGCACACATACACACCCCTAATGGTGCGGTCAGCGACGTTGATGGCAAGACGAGAGAGAACAAAGGTGGGGCGAGAGAGAGAGAGAGAAAAGAAACACGGGAAAAAAGCGGCCGAAGAGTCGCGCGCTGAGAGGGCTACAAAAATAATCCACCGCACCCGCAGCACACAGCCATGAACAGACACGGCGGTGAAACAAGAAGAGAGTGAAAAGGCGGGGGGAGGAAAGTCGAGGCCCCAAATGAGTTAGGGATAAACCTCCTGGCAGGGCAACCCTACGCACCGACAGGAGGAGGAGGAGGAAGAGGGGGGTACCCGCTAGAAAGTGAAAGGCAGAGACAGACAAGTAAGAGGAGATGGGAAGGTGGCGGAGCGGCGTAGAAGCGTGAGAAAGGTGAAATAAGCCGAAAAATGGACAGGTGTGTTTACGAGAAAAGAAAAGAATCTCATGAGAAACAAAAAAGGGGAAGAGGAGATGGCGCTACCAGAGGCCACTGAGACTCGGCCTTCAACACCCGGAGTGGGGAAAAGATGAAAACAGAGGGCAGGCGACGTGGAAAGGAAAACAACACCTCATAAAGTCCTGCATACCACACCACACAATGTCCCTCCCCCTCCCGCCCCCTTCTCTGCGGATGCGAAGTCGCCTAACTCTTTCTCTTGTCTACGTGTCTCTCCGTGTGTTCGGTTAAGTGAAAGGCAATGCGTGGTGTGTCTGCAGTCGTCCTCGGCCACTCTCGCACAACTTCACGCAACCGCAGAAAGGAAAGAAGAAAACGCGAGCCTTCACCTCTTCCTACTCTCCGTTGTGTCTATCTTCTCCTGTGCACCTTGTTGGGTGTACGCCTCCGTTCTCTTCGCCCCGCTTCGCCTCGCTTCTTCTCTCCGCCTTACGGTCACCGTCGCGCGCGTCGCTTGCTGTCCCCTCCCCCGCTCTCTCTACCTCCGTCCCACCCCGCTCCAGTGCAGATGGACTCACAGGTGTGAAGAGAATGATGCAGGAGGAGAGAAAAGAGAAGGGGTGAGGCGAGCGGGGAGCGCAAGCCAGTGGAAGGAAGGAAGGAAGAAAAAGGGGGTATGAGTTGCTCTGAAAAAAGCTGAAAAACCCTCTCAAACAAGCGAGCTAAAGGAAGTTGATGATGCGCAAAACAACAGAATCGCTCTCGGCATGTGCGGGGAAAAGAAAAGAAAAAAAAAAGAGAGACACGTGCGCAGACACACAAGCGTGCATACCATGCAAAGGCGCGTGACCAGGGTGCGCAAGCGTTAAATTAGGTCGCCCCCGCTCTCTTCCTCTCCCTCACCGTTTCTTATTGTGTTTTGCTTATCGCTTTGTTTTCCCTTTAGAGCTGCTATGTGAGGGACGCTTGGGTTTATAAGAGGATATGGGCGCGGATTGGGAGGTGGAGAGGGGGAAACGCATTCACCACGATGCGTAGCAAACAAGGGAGAGAAAGCGATGAGGAGGGAGTTAAGTGAGGGATATCAATCAATAAAAGCCAGATGGTGGAAAGACATTCAGCAGTGGCGCAAGTGCCCACCACCACTATCACCCCCACCTTCGGTCACACCGCCCGTTGTGCCAGAGATGAATGCGGCGCCGTGCCCTTTTCCTGCGTCGTTTCCATTTCGCCTCGCCTAGTCACGCAACGAGGGAAAGTGGGAAAACAAAGCTGGGGAAGCGCCAGAGTTCAGCAGCACAATGCACGCATGCATGCGCAGAGGATGAAAGGGGAGGCCCTGTGATGAAAGGGAAAGAGACTCGGTGGCGGTAGAGTAAGCCAGCAGAGGGAGATGGGAGAGGGGGTGCGCTGCGGTGTGCGTTTTCTACTTTTTTTCGTGTTCAGTGCTTTGCTGCGCTCGCTTTCCGCATCTCAGCAGAGAGGAGCTCCTCCTCCCGTCCCTGGGCATAAATAGAAAGCCTACGCGCACGCCAACGACAACGACAACCACAGCTGAGGGGGGGAGGGGGGTGGACGACACGCCAAAGAGGAGGAGAAAGGGAAAGCGAAACGAAGGAGATAAAAGAAACGCAAAAGATGAGCGATCACACAAGCGATCCCGCTTACGAGCTCACCTTCATCGAACGGAGAAGCTGCGGCGAGGTGGAGAGGTGCGCGCGCCGATACATGGCACAAGCAACGTGAGAGACTACCTGTCCTCCCTCTCCCTATATCCCAGGAAAGCAAGAGAGGAATGCTTGGCAAGCGGGGAGTAAAACAGCAAGATGCATTGTCACGGCATAGGGGGGAAAAGAAAGGGGAGAAGCTGGCGGAGGGTTCAACACCGATACGCCTCCACAGCGTCTGGAACGACGAGCCGCTCGACATGATGCAAACTGCGGCTGTGCTGCTATCCCTGGCTTGCTCCATTCGTGTGCACGCTCCTGCCGCTTTGCTCCCCTGTACACCCTTTGCCGGCTCGCCCACGATTCAGGAGCAGATATTGGCCGCTACTAGTCGTAGTACCGCTCAAGGCCGTGCTGTGCCTCCTCGGAGGCCTGATCACGCACGTCGCGGTAGTACACCCGCCGCTCCATCTGCCGCAGCGACTGCCGCATCAGGTCCAGCTCGCTGTGCACACCCTTCATCTCCAGCCTGTACCGCTCCTCCATGCGCTTTCGCTGGCCCGCCTCAGCCTTGAGTTTTTGCCGCAGCTCCTTCACAAGTGCGTCCTTCTCTGCAATAACTTTGGTGCTGTATTGCGCCTGTGCAAGTGCACCGCGGCGGCATTCCTCCAGCTCGGCATGCAAAGACTGCACCTTAGGATAGTACTGGAGTGACATGCGCTGCTCCGTTGTGTAAACCTCGTTGTGCTGCCGGCGACGCTCCTTCTCCGCTAGCCCGAGCGCCTCCTGCAGTGCTGCGCGTAGCCAATCCACCTGTCCGCGAACATCGCGAAGTCTCTTTTCGGTGCTGTGGCGATACTGCACCAAGTCACGCAGGCTCTCCTCGTGAAGTAATTCGAGCTGATCAATTGTGGTGCGGTACTTGGCCTCCTTCTCGAGATACTGGCGGTGCAGCTCATCGTTCTCAGTCGTCCTCGCACCACGCTCCTGCTCGTACGTGGCGCGCTGCTCCTCCAGTTGCTCGCGAAGCATGTTTACCTCTTCGTTGAGGGCAAGCAGGTGCGCTGTGGCTGCCGCGTTCGCCGTGATGGTGTGCGACGACGGACCGAACGGTGTACCGGGCACCTGCACCTTGTATGGCACGTTGAGCAACGCTGCCACCTCGGTATCTTCGGCGAGACCACTCAGAGCAGCCGGTGACGACGACGATGACCACTGGAACGAGGCGGTGGCGCCTACCGCTTTGTGTATGCTCATTGATGCCGGTGGAGACGTGAGCGCAGGCGACGTCGAGCAGGCGGCCGAGCTTGCGGGGGCTCTAGTACCCTTTGCGCTGATTCCCATCCTGTTCAGCTCTGGATCGCTCTCTTCGTCCCCGACATCGGCGGTTATTGCGTCTTCACGCGAGGCCCCTGCTAATGCGCCCGCGTTGGTCTCCATCGACCTGCGCTGGTGCGGGGTACTTCCAGTGACTCTGGAATTCTGCTTGTGAAGAGCGCTCAGTCGCCTCCCACGTGCGCGGCACAGCTCCACAAGCTTCTCTAGCTGCTCTCGCTTCTCAGCTTGGTGGGCGTGAAGCACTGTGTTCTCGTGTAGCAGCCGGGTCGACCGCTCACGCTCCTCTTGCACCTGCAGCGTGAGGTCAGACCGCTCGTTTCGCAGGCGCTGCAACTCAACCTCACGCTGCTGTACTTCCTGCTTGAATTCAATGTAGCGATCCTCTCGCTGTTCGCGCAGAGCGTCAATATTACCAGTCACCTGTTGCACCGTCACTGCATGTTGGTCAATGAGATCCATCAGCGCCTGCACGTAGGCAGTGCTGGCTACGGCAGATACCTCCGCTTGGGATGGGTGTGTGTGCTCTAGGGCATGACGCAGCTGCTCCTCCCGGCGGTGCTGTAGCTGGACTCTACTGAGACTTGATGCACGCTTGCAGGTAAGATCAGGGATGCTGCTCGCCGGCTGGGACGTGGAGGAGACCAGTGAGGCATCTTCGTAGAGCCGGCCGCCGATGTGCGGCGCCAGTCGTGCCGGAGGTGCATGGCACCCGGGCATGCCGCTAAGGAGAGCGGAGAAGCCGTTCGAAAAGAAATGGCGACTGCGCGCGCGTGGGTGTGTGAGGGGGAAAAGGAGAAATGGGAGTAGCGGGGTAGCGGGGTAGCGGGGTAGCGAGGCAGAGCCGCGAGGGAGAACGCAGAGGTGCCCTCCTTCCACACGCACACAAACCGCGGCGGGATGGCCCTACGCGATGGAAGTGCGTTTAAAAGGAGGAAAGAGAAGAGGGAGGAAGACATAGAAAAACATTTGTGTACCCAGCCTTGCGTCGCCTGTGGTCTACCAGTGAGGTGGCGATGGGATGGGCAGAGAAGAAATGCGGGCAGAGTGATAGAGGGAGAAAAAGGGTCGGGGGCTGAAAAGTGCGCTCTGTGTCTCCCCCTTCACCCCCCCCCTCCTCCCTCCTCTCGCCATCCGTGCTACGAAGTCCTTAAGCGCTTCCTCACCGATAGCGCGGCCGTGCAGACGAAATATAGACAACAGAGACCTCACAGACAAGTGTCAAAAGAGAAAACACGGCTTCAGAAAAGTTGAAGAATGCGCGCGTCCAACTCGCTCGATCTCTCACTCACCCGCTTTCTTCCACCCCCCCCCCGCTGCGAGGGCTCGCGACCGCACAAGGGCCTGCTTGCCAGCATGCACCGCTGGGACCCGTATTCCCACGAAGCCTTTGCTGCGCCCTTTTTCCACCACCATCAACGTCATCACACGCGTACCCATTAGCAAGACTCCTGCACGTCGATGTAGCCATGTGTGTCCGGGTTGTATGGCTCCTGCAAAAAGCGCGCAAACATTTTTAGCGCTGGAACGCCGCGCACCTCGTCGCTGAGCAGCGGCATCTTCACGACGTGGAAGTCGTCGTACAGGAGGTCAATCTGTTCGAGGTACTTCGTCTGAATCTTCTGGCGAGCCGCGCACATGCGACACGGGGGCTCAGACGACGGCTTCAGCACCAGTTGGTTCACCACAATGCTGTCGCACCCGATGTTGTACTTCATGAGCTCCTGCACAAGCCGCTCCGTTTCGTAGACGCTCAAAAACTCGGCAATGCAGACGCACACGAAGCTGGTGCGACTCGGATCATTGAAGCGGTCCTGCACCTCCTCCATGACCTGGCGCCAGTGAAGGGCCTTCGCGCGGACTTCGTCGGCAGTTATGGACCAGCTGCCCTGCGACGAACCCGTACCCGCAGACCCCGCGCCGGGCGCTGTGCTCGACGACGAAGGCATAGCTGTGGCTACCTCACAGCCGCTCACAGAGTCACCACCGACAGCCCCGAGGCTGGAGCCAATAAGGTGTGAGGCGGCCTCCAACATCGGAGCCAAGCCCTCTAGGCTCATCAATCGGTCGAAAGTACTGTTCAGCGTCTGAGGCAGTGCCAGCAGGCGCAGCGTGTGGCCCGTCGGCGCGGTGTCGAAGATGAGGAGGTCGTAGGACAGAGTGCGGACGTAATGCAGAATTTCTGCAAACACGGAGATCTCGTCGATGCCAGGCATGGTGCGTGCCGCCTCCTTGAGAACAGCTCCGATACGAGCAAAGCTGGCAGTTTGCTCGACGGCATCTGCCTCCGCTTCCCTGGATAAAGACGAAGCACTGCCACCACTATTCGCCCCTGTCAGCGAGCTCATCAACGCACCGTGGGTGAAGTTCTTCGGATCCACCTCCATGGCGGCCAAGGTGTCCTCCAGCCCTTTCACCGGTGTCGGCTGCGGGCCGAAGCGCTGATTGAAGGCGTCACTGAGGTTGTGCGCGGGATCTGTGGAGATCAACAGCACCCGCCGCGGTCGCGTGCCATCTGGAGCCGCTGCATCGCTGATTGGCGTCGTGGCGAACAAGGTAGCCAGCGCACACGACGTGGTTGTTTTACCAACACCGCCCTTTCCACCAACGAAGATCCACTGCAGGTTAGAGTGCAGCAGTTCTGTCAGAGTCGGATCCATGATACCACCTCGGATGCGCTGTTTGTTTGTTAAGCTGCGCAGGCGTAGCTGTCTGTCGGGAATACTCGGGTGAAGATTAAAGGGGGAGGCCGTGCGAAGGTGCTTCTAGCGTCGGTGAAGAGAGGAGGAAGAAGGAAGGTGGGAGAAAGGGGAGAAGCGATCACAACAAAGAACCGTGCAGAGCAGTCCCTTTTTGCCTCTACAGCGATCTCATTCAGCGGACAGGAGAAGACGCAGCCTCTCGTGGCACCTCCTACAGTGGGTTGGTGCGCCTGAGGCAGACAGCGTACGAATGCTATCACACGCACACAGGCGGTGAGCAGGCACCAAACAACAAAAGTTGTTACACAAATAGAAAAGAAAGAGATGATGTTGTGGCAGCCTCCCACCTCCCCCGCCTTCTCCACACAGACGCGCCCACCCACACACCTCTCTGGCGAATAGCGCCTTAGCACATCTCCTGTCTTACCCCGTAGGGAGGCGCGTACGTTTCGGCTTGTTCTGTCTTCGCTTTCACTACTGTCCACCCGCGCCCGCTCGCTCTTCCCTCTCAATCCCTGCCCATCTCCCACGTTCGCGTTGCGGCACCTTCACCACAGAGGAGGGGGGGGAGGGGAGGGGAGGGATGCAAGTGGCACAGGAAGTGGGTGAAAGGTGAGGTGCTGAGAAGGAAAGCGTGCGAGAGAGCAGTCGTCCACTGACGCACAGAGTGAGAGGAACGCCAGCTGTCGAACGAAAGAGAAAGCGACGGCCACACAAGTAAAGAAGCGCATACGCCTCTCCGCACCCACAGAGACAGAGAAGCCAACACAGCTGCGTGAGCCACTCGCTTTGTTTCAACATGGCACTGCTCTACCGTGCAGCATGGAGTTAAACGCCACTCTCCTCCCCGGGCTGCCCCCTCCCCCCGCCCCCCAGGGGCCCCACCGCGTGGTGCAAGGCAGCCGTAGACACGCGCTACAGCAACGCGTCGGCTCCGTCATCAGGGCACGGCCTCTGCCTCGCAGCAGCTCCCATTGGGCGAGTCGCCACCGCGCGCATACGCCTCGCGGGGGCTCAGCCTCCCCACACCGCTAGGCAGCGAGAGCAGGGTGAGACGCCTTCGAGCCACGCTGACACTCCGCCCAGCACATGGATGGCACAAGCGGGCTTACGGTCGCGGGTCGCACCGACGGCGCGTCGCCCACAACCTGACCGCCGACAGCAGTGGTCCGGCATTGGCAGGGACAGGGGGGGGCTGGTTGGCATCCCAGCGCACAGAGCGAGGGCACTGGGGCACTGGGATATCACGTACTGCGGTGCCCTCCCCCTCCCGTCATCAGGGAAGCGGTACTGTCAACAGTAGATCAACGACGAAGAGGAAAAAAGAGATGTGAGCGGAGTAGCGGATAAAGGAGGAAGAAGGAACAACGAGTTCGAGAGAGACCCCAGTACATAGATAAACCCACACAGGAGAGGCGCGAAAGGCTGGTGAGATTTCATCTACCCCCTGAAAGCAGTAAGAAACACGAAACGACCACAACCTAATCGAATACAAAAAAAAAAAGCAGCGCTGCACCCGCCCCAGGACTCACCACCATAATGATGCTCGTGTGTGTGTGTGCTCTGATGTGTGGAGCACACACACACACGTCAGCGCTGGCACTTCTACTTCTCTGTCCGACTCGACTGGGTACAATCTCCTCCGTCCCCTCGAACGCATCACTCGTGGCCGCCGGCAGCCTCCAGCAGCGCAGTAATCCGCTTCTGCTCGCGCTTGCGCGCGAGATACAGCGGCGTCTTGCCGGCACCATCCACTTGGTTTACATCCGCACCGTTCTCGATGAGGATCCGCACAATCTCAACGTGCTCGCGATCGTCGCCACCCAGCTCGATAGCCTCCAGCAAACCAGTCCAGTGGTAGTGATTGTAATGGTTCACATCTACACCCTTCTGCACAAGCAGACGCACCATCTCTACGTGACCGCGCTCGCAGGCAGGAATCAGGGCAGATCCCCCAAACCGGTTCACGATGGAGTAGTCCGGCACACTCGTCTTCATGCGGCAGCTCGTCTGGCTTCCATACCGCATTGTTCGCTCGGCGTTCTTGTAGATGTGCTCCATGATCTCCTGCCGCCCTTCAGCACCTGAAAGCAGGTACGGGGAGTCGTGCAGGTCATCAAGAGCATTCACATCTGCACCAGCGTCCAGTAGCAGCTTCGCACCCTCCACGAAGTTGTCCCAGACACACATGTGCAGGGGTGTGCGGTGGTACAGCGCAGGATCCTGCGCCACCTCATTCACGTTGCAGTTCTGCGCGATAAGCGTTTTCATTGCCTCCACGTCGCGGTTGGTGATGGCAGTAAAGTACGTCATCTCCGAGTCGTTGTTGGCGTTGAACATGGCTAGGAAAGGCTAGAAAGATGAAACGACGACAACAACAGAGAAAACAAAGAAAAGAGCGATCGATACAATGAAGAGATGCAGGGAGAGTGTCGTGTAACTAGTCTGGGCGGTACGCGTGGAAGTAGCGCAAGGCGCACAGAGAGAGAGAGAGACTCAGGAAGGTGCAGCACACGAAACGAAAACAAAGAGGGAAAAGTATCGAAGACAAAGTGAGTAGGAGAAGCAGCGAACACGCAAAAAAAGAAAGCGAGGAAAAGAGAAACGCCAGCAGTGTTGGTGAGCGATGAGGAGGAGTAAGGTGGCAGACGCCAGATCACACTGGTCGGTGTAAGAAGGTCGAAGAGAGGAATAGCCGTGACCTTCTGGTGGAAGTAGTGATGCAGGTAACAACCCTCACGAGATGCAAATCAGTTCTTCGAGGATGACGAGGCACGCACATACACGAGGACGAATCGGTTGTTGATCTTATTTCTCGCCTCCTTTCAGGTGGAGGAAGACCAATGCGAAAGCAACGAAGAAGGGTAGGTGGGTGAGCTCTATGATGTGAGTCAGCTCCGTGAAGAAGGCTGA
Source organism: Leishmania panamensis (assembly GCF_000755165.1). NCBI lineage: Eukaryota > Euglenozoa > Kinetoplastea > Trypanosomatida > Trypanosomatidae > Leishmania > Leishmania panamensis. The sequence continues at coordinate 288,085 of NC_025856.1, read as the reverse complement.
TGATGTCGATATACGATCTTGCGTTTTTAGTTTTTCTTTTACTCTTGGGCAGAGCAAGCTAATCACGCACGCACGAGCACGCCAAGCGCTTCAGTCGTAAAGTCGCGCGTGTGAATGTTTGGCAGACGCCGGTCGAAGCGGCGTTTACTAGTACAGGCAGCAGCAGCAGCAGCGAAAGAGCCGATGTCAGAGAAAGACGCCGGCGCACGGTTGTAAACGACTGTGCGTAGCGGGTGAAGGGGGAGAGGATGGAGTAGAATAAAAGAAGTCGACATCGACGAGAGAGAAGGACTTGTATTGTGGCTGTAGATGAGCAGACGAGTGCGACGACGCACGAGAGGTGCGCTCTTCCGCTTTCACGTTGCAGGAACACGCGCAGCTACGTCACATGGCAAGATTATCCACAAAGGACGAGTGACTGATCGTGAAAGCGCATGCTTGGACGAGGCGGGAAGAGGGGGCAAGCGAAGAAGCTCCTCTGTGTTCACAGGCACACATCGAAGACCGACGCGTCACTTCCGCGCCTATCACATCTGTTTACTTCTTTACCCTTTATACAGCTAGTAGAGCACTGGGCGGGAGGAGGAACAAGTGCGGAGAAAAGAGAGCGAATTCTCCAGGATGATATAAAGAGGGAGTGACCAAGAAAAAAAAAAGGAAGGGAAAAGAATAACAATCAAAACCCAAAAAAAAAAACGCGTCTCGGTCCTCCTCTCGCTTTCCGTGCTGAACAACTCGCTCATAAACACGCACGCATACGCAGAGACAAGCACACCTACACGCACACCCACGCATAAGTCTCTGCGTGTATGCACTCTATCAGCCATAGAAAGAAGAACAGGGAGGGGAAGGCTCCAGCCGTCTGAGAGATGAGGAAAGGAAAGAGAGCAAGAGAAGCACACACACGCAGACACGGACATGCATGAAGGCAAGTGCGTCTTAAAGGGCGCAAGTTAAGGAAAAAAAAATAACGGAAAAGGAGGCAATTCACAGAAACACCAGCACGCCCAAGCACGCGGACACACGCTCACAAAGCCGCGGCAAAACATAAAGATGGAGCTGCTCAATTTTAACCCTGCATGGGAAGAAGAAGGGGGGAGAGAAGACCAAGTGACCGGCACGAGAGACAACTTCGAAGTCCAAAGCGGCGGTTGAAGAGGGATTGGGAAAGGGGGACGAGGCGAAGATCGACAGAAAGAGGAGTGAAAGACGTTGAAAAGATACCGAAAGAAAAAAAGAGAGAAAATAATGAATCATACACATGAGCACAGAGAGAGAGAGAGACATGGTCAGCAAGGCAAAGGCGAACAACCCAAAAACACGCTGTGAGGGGGAAAGAGAGAGGCGCTGTTCACCCGTGAAAGAGGGAAAAGCGAGGTGAGCGGTGATGCAGGCGAGAGGGGAAAGAAGACTCAGAGGTAGAAAACAAAAGATACCCTGCTGCAAGTGGTTTTGATAATCTTTCTGTTTCGTCGCCTGTTGCTTCGTTTGAGCTGCCTCGCCGTCGCGTTGCCACCACCACACCTCTCTCGCAGTCAAGCCAGTGAAAAGAAATTCGATGCCCCCTCGTCCTCTGTCCCCTAGTGAGCTACACTAATCACGTGCGCTGAGGGTTGAATAAGGGGGAGAAGGGTAGCGTGGCTAATGTTTTTCATCCTCCGCGTTGGCGTTGAGCTCGTTCATACGTTTTTTTTTTTTGCGCGTGCGTGTGCGGTATGTGTGCTGCTCTTGCAAGTACGCGTACACGGCGTTTGGTTGCTTTTTGGGGGGACATCATGAGTGGATAGCTCTGCCTGCGCGGACGTGTCCAGCTGTGCGTGCTCGCTCGCCTTTTGTGTTTCACGCCTACTTTTCCTCTTCTTTGTTGCCTTCAAGACAGCGCTCACGTCCTCAGCGTGCACCACTGATTCAGCTTCCTTTTTTAGCGTCACCTTCTCGCGGCATAGCACAATGAGCCACGGCCACGCGTGTGCGCAGTGTATACGCAAACAACAATACAAAGAGAGGAACAAAATGGGAGAAGAAAGAAGGTGCGAGAGAAATCTTCGAACAGACGCCCACGGGCTGAGAGAGGCACACACTGCAGAGCAGTGAAAAACAAAACAAAACGAGAGAGAGAGAGAGAGAGAGGAAACCTCGATTGGTGAGGCAAAGACCGTCGTCAGGTACGCAGACCAAAGACAACAGCAAAGAAAAATATATATATATATATATAATGCCTCATGTAGAAATGGACCTCGTCGACTTTTCCATCTTGCACCATCACTATGCATCACACGGGCATCAAAACGACAACTTCGTGCTGCCGAGTCTGTCAGACCCTCCCGTCTCGTTCTTTCACACAGACCCACGCACACACATACGTTGTCATTTTACTTTTGCCGTTCTTCCTGCGCTGGTACACGTACGTCAGCCTGAACGCACACACACACACACACCTCCCCTCCCTCCCTTCCTTCCCTCAGCCAGCTCTTTTCTCTGCTTTTTTTCCCTCGTCCTCGTGCCCCCTTCACACTCTTTAGTGACGGAGCACAAGAAGAAGGGACGGCACAAGGATAAGTGAGAGTACTGTGTGTGGGGGGGGGGGGGGGAGGAGGGGAGGGA
>NC_025856.1:256573-284456 GCF_000755165.1 Leishmania panamensis | reverse complement strand
TCCCCTCCCAATGAATATCGCACGCCGCTCCGCATCTCTCTCCCCTTTTCTCCCACACTTACACTTTTTCATGTGAGAGAGGTCCAACAAGGCCCCGCTAGAAGGAGAAAACAAAAGGCACTTCTTACACTTGGGGTGAGGCGGAGGAACACGGAGAGCAACGAGAAAAAAAATAGAGGGAAAGAGAAGTGGAGGAACGGGAGGAAGACGGCTGGTGAAGCGGGGGAGTAGGGAAGGGAAGGGCGAGACAGGAGGAAGGGGGGGGGAAGAGAACATATATATATATATATGTATATATATATATATATGTATATATATATATATATATATATAACACGATCGCAAGAAAAGCAAAAAGGCCCTCTGAGGCCCTTCAAAGGAGAGGAAGAAGAGGGAGACGCGCCCTTTTACCCCTTCGTCCTTCCCTTCAGCGTGTAGCACAGCCACCGAGCAGCACGTTACAAACGTTCAAACGAATAGAGACCTCGCCAGCTGACAGCGTGGGGAAGTCTGTGCAACCACACACGAGAGAGAAAGAGAGAATGAGCTCGATAAAACAACAGCAAAAAAAAAAAAATAGAGCAGCAAAACAGGATTGATGTCAACAGTTACACACACGCACAGCTCTCTATTTAAAGACTATACGCCGAACGCAAGGTAACGACAGAGAAAACAAAAACAAGAAACGAGAGGAAAAGAAAATCCCCACAATACAATATCATATACATATACATATATACATACACATATACATATACATCCATATACACACATATACATATACATATATACATATACACATACACATATATACATACATATGCATATACATACTTGATGGATGAAAAGAAAAAGAAGAGAAGTAAGCTTGTGAAGCAATGAAAAGAGACCACACACAGCCTCCGTGGGTGGGTAGATCGGTATCTTTACGTTTCTTCTACTGCAAAGACGTCGGCCCCGTCTGTGCACGTGTGCCTTCATTTTATCTCGTTGCGCGCCGTGACGGTGAAAAGGCATATATAAGCACACATCATGGTTGAATCCTCTTCGCGTCTCCTCCTCCTGCACTTCTCTGACTTGTTCTCTCCCTGTTGTCTCTCTCCATGGTCCACTGTAAGTTGCAAGGAACGATTTGCAGCCAGTGGGATTCAGTATTACTTTGACTTCGGCTCTGGCTGGCGCGTTGTTGCTCTGTGGATTGACTCACGGGGATGCATTTGGTGTCGTGTTGTGTGATCGTCTCCCCTCTGCCACTCTCTCGCACGATATAAAGAAGAAAAGCGCAAAGGGCGACAACGATGAAAAGAGGAGTGAGGAGAGAAGAGAGGAGAGGAGGCACGCACGCACGCACTCCAAGAGAGGGTAAGGGTAGAACAGCCAAAGAAAACTAAAAAGAAAGAATACGAAGAACCAGTTCGAAAGAAACCCAAGAAGGAAGAGAAGCGTTACAGTGAGTTGTACGCGGGCGTGTGTTTTTTTTTTCTTCTCCGCTTAGCACGCGAATGCACATCACTTCACCACACGTGAGTGCGAACAGAGTACTTGCCGGGAAGCCGACGAAACGAACGAGTTACTCTGCCCACACACGCACACATACGCACCAGCTCACACAGGTGTCACACTCACATACAGCAATGATGTAGTGTGGAGCACACCTAGTGAGTATAAAGCTGAGCTGTGAAGTGAAGAAGATAAACAGACAAAAAAATAAACGAAACAAAGAAAGAAAAGGGAGAGTAAAGACTCCTATGCAAACATACGAAGAGGAAGGGAGATGGAAAGGAGGGGGGAGGGTGAGGGGCCTCCCCACGGTGAGATCACACAAGAGAGAAAAGAGAAAGGGGAACGGCGAGGAGTCGCATTGCCTCGCACTGAAAAAGGCACGGAGGCCCAGGCTAGGTTCAATGCTCGTCTTGTCTCCTCCCGCACTCTGCATTCCTAAGCAGTGTGCGCAAGTGTTTGTCTTGCGTCACGGCCCTTTCCGACACACTCTTTCGCCTTTCCCTTTTTCCCCATTTCATTCTTTCCTAGCGGCAGCCTCTTCCGCTCGCCACGTTATAGTCACTCTGTGTACATGTCTCGCAGAGATGCGCGAGCGCACTCCTCTCCGTCAGCCTCATACCGTTCATCCTCCCCTCTTTGGCACGCACACCAGTTGTGCTTCAGCAACACTGCTGCGCTTCCCCACACACACACACTAAGACGTCGTGGTGGCCATCACTCACATGCCAAGTCCATGCATCTACGCCTGCATGCATGTAGATGGAAGTAAGGTGAGGAGTATGGAGCACATCTCACCATGCACGCTCATGTTGACCCTCACGCACAGCCAAACTTGAGGGGAGGCGCACAGAGGGAAGTGTAGGCGAGCGCCTGTACAAGAGTGTATGGGGTGGAAGAGCGCGTAGTGGCTGGAGTCGTCGGAGGTCGTGGCGTGCTTGTCAAGAGTCGTAAAATAGAAGAAAACGAAAGCAAACAAACAAGAAACAGCCACGTAGTCAACGAGTTTATAGAAGTCCCAAATAAAGTGGGGCGAAGATAGGAGGAAAGAGAACGATACGGGGGAAGAATGGAGGCAGAGCTACTGGGTGCGCAGTACGGTGGTGCAGATGACGCTACGGGTGCCCTCGCCCTCGCGTACACAAATATTCGTTAACTCGAGTCGCGGCGTGTTGGCTGCGGTTCGGCGCCGTCAAGGAAATCGCGAAGGCTACTGCTCGAGTACTGCATGTCGTTTTTTTCACAAGTCACAGCCTCCTTCTCCGGGTCGATCGGCTCCGAGGTGACCGCGGCGGCGTCCTCCCCTTTAATACGGTAACGCTCTGTCAGCACCTTGCGCGAGAAACGTGAATAGCGGATGTGCACGTATACATTCGAGAGAAGCGCTGTCAGGTTCATGCCAATCATAACGAGCAGCGGCATCAGCACACACTCGCGACCAACGCACACCTTGTGGCCCTGCTTGTCGGCCCGAGACGCGATCCACTCACCGTACAGCAGGCGGTTCAGCAGGATGGCAGCGATCCATAGCGCATTAAAGCCAAAGTTATAGTGCTTTGCAGGGTCCTTGGCGTACATTGTACGGATCACGAGAATGGACACGCTGGCGCAGAAACCGTTACCAACAGCCGCCAGCGAAAAAGCGATCAGCAGCGAGCGGCCCGGCAGCACAAGGAACAGCACCATGGAGATTATAATCAGCGTCGTTGGCACGAAGAAGGCGACGGTGATGGGCATACGGTCCTCCGCCTTGCGCTTCTGCGTGTACGCCTCAAACACAGACATGGCCAGGCGACCCAGTGCGCTGCCAGCACCGTTGAGCACCGTCAGCAGAGCAGACAATGTGGTATCCAGGGTGTGGGTCTTCGTGAGGGCGGAGAAGATAGGCGACGCGTTAAAGATGATCACGAATTCGGCACCAACGCCGCAGAATATCGTCCACAGAATGCACCACAGGCTCACTGTGCAGCAGCTCTGCAGGAAAGTAGTCTGATACTGCGGTGCGATGTAGTCGATGTCCGTTAGTACCTCTGCATTCTCGGCCGATTCATCATCCTTTGACCTCTTTATCGTCAGGCGATCCAGCCACGGGCACGGCACCAGCATCAGCAGAAAGCAACATGTGATGACAGTTGTCACGATCGCGAAGGCAAGCAGGCCGTGCTTCGTTTTCGAAGCGTCCGTGAACGCGGCCAGCGCGCTTGTCGTCGGTAGATACACGACAAGCACAAGGATCACCGCAATACTCAGGTAGAAGCGCCACATGGGTGGCTCCTGTGTCAGGTACGCCGCGACACGCGCACCGCGAGCAGCCTTCTGTTCATCGCTCAGGCGCCTCTGCTGGTGACCCGTCAGGTGGTATGATGGCAGCCGCATCACGGCAATGCAACTCACCCCGATCACGAGTACCAACCCCATCAGGAAGAAGAAGTAGCTCGATGGTGAATTCAGGAAAAAGCCCGTGCGCATAGACCCGATGATTGCAGAGCCCAGTCCCATCAGCGTCTTCAGCAGCGCGACGACCCACGCGCGACGCGTCGGGAAGATGCTCAGCATTGTAACCACTGTCGCAAGGTCGAAGAGCTGGCTGCCAAGGCTCAGCAGCGCGTTGAACACACAGAACCGCACTACGGAGCCAGCAATCACACCCTGGAACGTGAGGCCCATCAGCAGCAGCCCCAGTGGCGCGAGCACAGACGCAAGGATATACACTGGTAGCGGGCCAAGGTAGTCGTACACGGTGCCGTAAGGCAGCAAGAAGTAGGCAAACACCATTCCCACTGTATTGATGGAGGACATCTGACGAGAATCGTAGCTGTACTTCTTCTGCAGAACCCCACTGAAGAGGTTGAAGGCGTAGGACGTTGAGGCGCAGATCATGGCAAAGGTGGCCAGCGACAACAAGCCGTAGCGACGTGCCTCGCTGATCGGACGCTGGTTCATCATATCTAGCTTCACCACATTGTATTTTGTGCCTGAGTCGACTTCGACGCGGCGCTCAGCGTCACCTGGCTCGTTTTGGCGTGGCATGACTGGACGTGGGGACTTGTGTGGGGTAGGTAGGCGTGCGTGTATGGCAGTAGTGCCGTCGACTCTGTCGATGCTGCAGCAACTTGATGCGCGGTAAGTCAGAGACGGGGAGAAAAAAAAACGGCAGCGTCCTCAGCAGCAGCATAAAAGCCAAAAGACCAAGAATAATCAATGCAGGTATATATGTGTGGGTATATATTTATATATGTATATATATGCAACGAGTAAGAAGATAATGGGCAAACAAACCAATCAAGGAGGGGAAAAATGGCCGGTAATGTAGGCGGCGCTCACGTAGGGGCGCGTATCCGTGCTGAAGTCTCCACCCGTGGGGAGAAAAGGAAGGAGAAAGAGAGAGAGAGAGAAGGGAAGACGCAAAGAGCAGCGGCAGAAGACAAGTACACCCGCTGGTGTGTGTGGGGGGGGGGGCAGTACAAGGGCGTGGGCGGCTGATAAGGTGAAGTGAACTTGGATAACTTTCGGCTGACAAAATATGTAAAAAAAATCCGCCCGAATCGGCGGAAAAAAAAACAAAGAGAAGAACGATGCGGGGTAAGCTGAGAGAAACGGTGCGATGGGGAGAGGCGAGGAGAGGGACGAACACACAAGCGAATAAAGGAAAGGGGGGGAAGGAAAGAAGATCCTGGCTTTCAACTGCGCTTGTGGCTGTCGGTTGTCGTCGTTTGTTGTTTGGTTGTCTAGAGTGGTCGTATGGGAGTAGGGGGAACGAGGCGTAGTCAGACAGGGAAAAGGGAGACGGTGATGATGTCGTTATCCCCCTTTGGTGAGGGGGCACAATTGGGCACGAGTACGGAGGCGGCAGTGGAAAGATGCGGCGCACACACAAAGATGCAATGCGGGTCGAGGGACTAACCTGCAGAACACAGACGCCGGAAGTGCAGGAGTACAGTGATTTCTTCCGGCAACCCACTCTACTATCCCCTCTCGCAACTCGCGACGCCTTCTTGGCGAGCTGAAGGTGAAAACCTAAGGTGGAATAGGGCAACAGAATCGTTCGTACCTTTTTTGTGGTGTTCGTTTCGCAGCAGCAGCAGCAGCAGTACAAACCCTCCATCAAGACATGCGAGCAGCTAAAATGAGGCGAAGGGAGGCCCCGAGTATGGGACAAGCAAGGCTGTCGTACAGCAAAGGAAAGCAAAGGAAAGCAGCACGCGCGGTCCTTCTTCCTTTGCCCTTCTCACGCTTCCTGCCGCGCTTCCTCCTCCTCCCTCAGCCCACCTCACTCTTGCTGACAGCCCCACTCTGGAGTGTCATACGCAGTCCTTCAAGGCTACTACTACACCCTCACACCTACGGTTACGGTGTGTTTGTCCAGGTCCGCAATCAAGTCGTGTACATAAGAAAAAAAATGTTATCATTAAGTCCCTGCTCTACCGTGCAGCATGGAGTTAAACGCCACTCTCCTCCCCGGGCTGCCCCCTCCCCCCGCCCCCCAGGGGCCCCACCGCGTGGTGCAAAGCAGCCGTAGACACGCGCTACAGCAACGCGTCGGCTCCGTCATCAGGGCACGGCCTCTGCCTCGCAGCAGCTCCCATTGGGCGAGTCGCCACCGCGCGCATACGCCTCGCGGGGGCTCAGCCTCCCCACACCGCTAGGCAGCGAGAGCAGGGTGAGACGCCTTCGAGCCACGCTGACACTCCGCCCAGCACATGGATGGCACAAGCGGGCTTACGGTCGCGGGTCGCACCGACGGCGCGTCGCCCACAACCTGACCGCCGACAGCAGTGGTCCGGCATTGGCAGGGACAGGGGGGGGGGCTGGTTGGCATCCCAGCGCACAGAGCGAGGGCACTGGGGCACTGGGATATCATGCTCATAGTTTCCCCTGCTATTGGGGTGATCAAAGAGGATAGGTCGAGGAAAGAAGTCACGGTGTTGCACCATCTCCCTGAGACACTAGCCAGGACGAGGGAATGCTAGAATAGGCACTGTGCAATCGACACCAGCACCTCACCACTCCACACCTCTCTGCGTGTCAGTCAGCAAAAAGTCAAAAGTGGACGCTAAACTTTGAGGTGATCACGCAAACAGGACTTCCATCAGTGAGCGATGTCTCTCGTCTGCCATCCACTTCACCCCTCACCGCACAACTCATTCTCCACCTCCACAGTTCTGTAGGTTCCAGGTCGTCCTCAGCAACGCTGAAAGCGTCAAACTAGCAATCCGGATACCACTTCCCCTCTTCACGCAGACGCGCACGCTCTGACAGCGCCTTCTGGCAGTACGAGCGGTAGCGCAAGTGCAGAACCACGTCAGTGATGAAGGCACTGCACGCAAGACCGAGCAGCACCAGCATCGGCATCATTACGCACTTCTTGCCGTAGCACATCTTATCCGCGCGCGCCTGCTTATCGGCCTGCACCGTGTACCACTCGCCGTACAGGAAACGGTTGAACACCAGCGACGCTAGCATCGACGCAGTGAAGCAGAAGTGGTAGTGCTTCGCAGGGTCCTTTGCGAAGATCGTGCGCGTCACCAAAATCGCCACACCAGCGAGGAACCCGTTGCCAAGGGCAGCGACAATGTACGGCAGCGGGAGCGCGGCTGCAGGGGTGGCCTGGGTATCTGAGGCAGGTGGCCAGATCAGTAACCCATGCGGTGAGCGTCGGCACCCCCCCCTTGCCGCTGCCGATTTCGCCGGCCTGTCGACTTCGACGTTGCGCTCCAGCTCGCAATGGGCGCAGACAGACAGAAATGAGAGGCGTACGCAGGGGGGGGCGGGGGGCGCCAGTGCTGGTGCTGAATCATCCACATTATTCGCAGTGAGCAGGCACAAACGCCATCATGGCCGCACGTCTCTGCCGCACAGCGTCAGCACAGACTTTCCAGACTACAGGAAGAGCCCGCAGCGGTACCCAAGGGCACGTTGCAGGCTGTGGGCTTCTCCAGAGGGCGGGTACTAGAGCCTGATACTGCGGTGAAGTATCCAAGACCATGAAGGAGACGGGAAGATGGAAACCGCAAGGACATACGCTGCGAGGTAAGGGAGAATAAGAGAACCGAAGAGAAAGCATGATGGAGAAGGAAAGAGTGAGAAGGGGCCGGAGAAGAGTAAAATGGAAAGAAAGAGGAGCAGTGCTCCGTCCAGGTCAGTTTGCGTGCCTTCGTTGTTCTTTTACTGTTGTTGCCGTTGCCGTTCACGCTCATCTGGCCTCTTTGGGTGACTTTGCTTTGTTGCTTTTAGTGAGCGTTGCTCCCATTTTATCCGGCCTTCGCCTTCTCTTTTCATCACATTATCGATGCGCTCTCCGGTATCCCTCTTGCGATGACCTGTGACGGTGTTGGAAGGGAGGGGGTCGTCTGGGAGAGGACTTTCCACTGCAGATGTTCACGGTTGAAGTATGCACATGCCTATGAAACGACGCACTTGCGCGCCACTGCATTGTCCCTCGTCCTCCTCCCGCCGCCATCACCCACTCCACGTGTGCATGTGTGTGTGTGTGTGTGTGTGGCATGCGCCCATCTGTGGGTGCACATTAACACATGGAGGGGTGCGGGTTGCGTGCGCAGTGCAGGGGTGGGACCAAAACGTCCCCCTCTGCGCTGTCCCTCGCTCTACTGCCTCTGGTTGTACTCCAGCGCTGCGTCAGGTAGTGGAGGGAGGGACCAAAGAAGATGTTGCTGCTGCACTGACACACACACACACATACGAGAGAGAGAGAGAAGGGGAGGTGGAAAAGGGAGAGAACGAATTAGGGTGTAAACTTGAAGGCAAGAAAAAAAAGTAATTAGAACCATGATAGGACACCACGGCAGCCCTGCACGGTCCCGATGTTCAACCCTCTGTCGGTGCGTGAGAGCTCTTTTGTAAACACTCGCATAAGAATCAAGACTCATTTTAGTTACCTACTGCACTTTCCCTGAAGACATCGAAGGACTTTTTTATTTGTCCTACATTAGTGTGTGGGTGGGGGGGGGGGGGAGCGTGCACACCTCTGCAGTTGTCCACGCTGTTTTTTTTCTTATGTTCGTGTATGTTGCTTTGCTTATTTCCCCTTCACGATACTGAACAGCACCTCAACGACTCTCACGCCGTGCGTCTGTGCAGGCGTGTTTTCTTGTTTTGCTCCCCGGCCCCGTTAGTGGTTTCCTTTTCGTTTTCATCAGCGGTGGACAATATTCATTCGTACGTGAGTGTACGCGAGTGAAAAAGACGCGGTGTGCCTCAATGTTTCTCGCTTTTTATTTTCTCTCGTTGCTCCTTTTGAGGGTTTTTGGTGGCCGCTGTTTTCCTCACTTTGCGCTTCCCGGGAGGTTCATCGATTTTTTGTTTTTGCTTCGCACGAGAAATCGAGAAAAAATACAAAAAAAACTAAAAAGTCCCTGAAAGAAGCATAACGATGGCGCACGAGCGTCATGCTCGACATGTCTACGGTGAGAAGTTCTGGTGTCCATCGATTCATATGTCTGTGAGTAGGTGCAGCCTCCTGTGCCTTTGGTGTTTCACTCCAACACGCTCCCCCCCACCACCAATTGGCCCTTGCCGGATTACTCAAGCGCCCAAGGCAGAGAACGAGCGAGCGAAAGCAGACCAAGAGGTAGAAGGGCACTCATGCATGAGCAGCAGCAGCAGCAGCAGCCTCACCGCCGAGACAGCCTACCGTGCACGTCCCAAACGAAGAAAAGGAAAAAAAAACAGCAAGCGAAAGGGGATGGGGGGAGGGGGGGGAATAAAAACAAGAGAAGATGGTGGGTGATGGTAATGATGCTGTATTTCCCTCAGCGGTGAAGTCGAGATGAGAAGTGACAACAGAAGCACACACAGAGAGAGAGAAAGAAGGAAGAAGGAGTAAATACCCATGGAGAAGATTTTTTTAGTGAGAATATTATGGGCCCGCAAGTGAAACGCAAACACACTGCATGCATGAAAAGGATCGGTTTCCTTTTTTTTCCGTGACACATCTTGTACATACGCACAAGCATGCGGCTCTGTGCCACTCGTACAAGCACAAGACATTCTTAAAACGCAGAAGCGCGCCACGTTCTTCCATACAAACATTTCCCAAGCAAAACAGAAAAAGAAAAAAAGAAAGAAGAGGAAGACGATTAACAGTGGAAGTGCGCAAGGGAAGAAAAAAAAGGCAAAAGACGCAAAAATATACAAGAGAGACGCTACCAACGGAAGAGAGCCTCATCTCCACAAAGATACACACAAGAAGAGAAGGCGAAGCACAGACAAGATCGACGCCAACCAGTGCTTGAAGATTCACGTGGCATTACTGCCACGTCGACCCTTCTCTTGTTCCTTTTTTATCCCTCATCGCACATGCCACGGAAGAAACACCAAGCAGGTCAGAAGAAGTGGAGTGGTGGTATCGATTGCGATGGGGGAAGTGGAAGTCAACATCCATATCTACTACTGGCTTCTTTACCTTTCGACTTTGATGTGCATCTATGCGCAGTGGGTTTCTTCTTGAGTGGTGGTACTCCGTGCAGGTGGGCGTTGGATGCTTAAAAAAAAAAGGCTGGTCGCTTTCCGCCTATGCGCCCATTTCCTCGTTTTCGCGCTGGTCGCTTCAGCTGTAGCCTTCTGCTTTGGAGAAGACAAACGCCCACCCCCCCCTCTCCCCCACAAAAAAAAAGAGAGAGGCTCATGAGAGACCAAAACGAGGGAGCAAACGAAGGGGTGGACGAGGTAGTGAGCAGGAGGCGGGTGTTCTGGGCGCACACGGGGTATCCGGTTAATTTTTTTCTTTGTTTTTTTTTCATTTCAGGGAGTAAAGGGGAGGGGGAGGCGTGGTGGGCAAAGTAAACGGGAAACAACAAAGGAAAGAACACAAGGCCGCTGCGAAAAGAAGAAAAACGAGAGCGAGAAGAGAAAGTGACGTGTACAACAGGAGAGGAAGGGAAAAAAAAAAACACAGGAAAGAGAAAGAAAGAAAGCGGCGATGGTTGGCCTTTGCAAGACCGTCAAATGAAATACAGCGCAGTTGTAAGGGGGCAACCCACAAGACGAGGGCACAGGTGACAGGAGGAAAAGGGGGGAGAGCTAACGCACACACACACACACACACGCCTGGGCATGCGCGCGTCCTCATTGTTTGCTGGTATTTTGCTTTTTCGCTTGATTTTGCCTCTCCGTTTCTTCGCCTTCGCGCCTGCCTCACGCCTTGCCGCCAGAATCAGAACGCCAGAAGACAACAAAAGAAGGAGCAGAGCGATGCGGCGCGGCAATCAGCAATGCGGATGCCGAGAAGTGAACGGAAAGGGGCAGAGAGGGGAGGGGGGCGGACAGTGTTCCGCATGCACAGAGAGACTGCATAGGGCGCCTCATTCAGTGCGAACTGCATACACAGATGTGTCGCGCTACTCAGCCAAAGCAGACCGCAATCCGCACAGCTCGGCCCTGTACATGCTCTTCAACACGCTCCTCTTGAAAGTCCAGTGGATTCGCTACGCGCGCCTCCTTTGCTCCTCCCTGGCGGCAGAGTGGGGGCTCAAATCGTCGTCCGCCGCGTTCTCAAACTCCTCAACCTTTCGGGAGGCCTCCGCCTCCTCACGCAGACGCGCGCGCTCTGACAGCGCCTTCTGGCAGTACGAGCGGTAGCGCAAGTGCAGAACCACGTCAGTGATGAAGGCACTGCACGCAAGACCGAGCAGCACCAGCATCGGCATCATTACGCACTTCTTGCCGTAGCACATCTTATCCGCGCGCGCCTGCTTATCGGCCTGCACCGTGTACCACTCGCCGTACAGGAAACGGTTGAACACCAGCGACGCTAGCATCGACGCAGTGAAGCAGAAGTGGTAGTGCTTCGCAGGGTCCTTTGCGAAGATCGTGCGCGTCACCAAAATCGCCACACCAGCGAGGAACCCGTTGCCAAGGGCAGCGACAATGTACGGCAGCGGGAGCGCGGCTGCCGGCAGCACGAGGAATAGCATGATACTGATGATGATAGAGCTTGTGGGGAAGAACAGCGCAATCGTGATCGGCACGCGGTCCTCCGCCTTGCGCTTCTGAGACCACACCTCGAAGAAAGACATCATCAGGCGGCCCACAGCGCTGCCCACGCCGTTCAGCACTGTCAGCATGGTAGACAGCGACTCGCTCACCGGCGCGCTCTGAAGGGCGACCAAGATGAAGCGCGCGTTGAAAATGATCACAAACTCGGCGCCAACCACGGTGAACATAGTCCACCACAGAGCCCAGATTTCCAGCGTCGTCAGGTTGTGGATGAAGCTTCCCTGATACTGCGGCGCAAGGTAGTCAATCTCCGTCTCCAGCTCCGCCGAGGCCACTGCACCGCGCTCATCATCCAGTGTCTCCGCAACGGCAGCCGCGTCGTAGGGCAGACCCTTCGCGTTGTTACCGCGCTGCTGCCCCTCACCCGGCGCGTGGTACTTGCGTATCTGCGCCTCCTCAAGTCCCAGCGGCTCGGTGGAGTCCCTGCTGTCGGCATCGCCGCGCGCGTCGCGCTTCGAGTATGCCCGGTTGAAGATCGGGATGTGGCTGCTGTTCAGGAACGGCAGAGGGGCCGCGACCAGTAAGTAGAGAAGCGTCAAAACGGTCGTCACTATCGCAAACGCGACCTTCGGCGCTTTACCCAGCTTTAGGTAGCTCACCAGCGCACTCTGCGTCGGCACGAAGATGATGAGCACAACCAGGATGATGAACCCCAGCACGAAGCGGCGCAGCGGTGCCTCCTGACGCAGGTACTGTGCCTTCGTCGCCAGGCGGCGCTCCTTCACCTCATCAGGCAGACTCCGCTCCTCGTACTGCGTCAGGTGGTAGGGGGGCAGGCGTATGAACGCGATGCACAAAATGCCGACAACAATGCCCATCGAAAACAGGAAGAAGAAATGCTTCTCTGCGTTGGAGTCGAAGTAGCCGGTGTAGAGACACGCGACAATCGCGGAGCCAAGACCGGTAAACGTCTTCAGCAGCGCCGTTACGGGGCCGCGGTTCGTCGGAAAGTGAGACAGGACGGTGATGCACGAGGTAAGATCAAGAAGGGCGCACCCAGTCGCCATCATCGCGTTGAACACACAGAGACGCACCACGCTGCCCTCGACCTTGTCCATGAAGCACAGCGCAAGCAGCAGCGTGCCGAGGGCGAAGTACACGGTGCTGAGGATGCTAATAGGGAGGGGGCCCAAGTAGTCGTACAGGAAGGCGTAGGGCAGAACGCAGTACTGCACCACGAGGCCCACGGTCACGACTGTGCTCAGGTCGCGTTGCGTGAGGTCGTACCGCTGCTGCATCGTGCCGGAGATGAGATTCCACGCATAGCTGAAGGAGCACACGATGCAGCCGAAGGAGCCCAGCACCAGGATCGCAAACCGCCTGTACTCGTTGATGGGCTCCTGCGGCCCCGTCGCGAGGCGGATAATTTCAACCTTCTCGTTGGTCTGCATATCGCCTGCGGGTGCGAGCGTGCGCGGCGGACAACACCACAGAGTAATCCCCGCTACTACGGTAATCGCAAAAGGGGGAGTCCGAAGATGCAGCGCTGGGACACGAGCTCGGAGAGGCGGAAAGGGGAGAGAAGGGTCGAGCCCAACAGTGACGGTGAGCGAGGCTGTGACCTGATGAAGACTAGACACCCATGCCGAAGGCGCAGAGAGAGACTGGAACGGGGGCGGAAGAAGACGGAGAAGCGAGAGAAATGATAAGGGTGCTACTCGCCAACGATGGACACTGCCAAAGCGAAAGAATCGAGGGGGCGGTGAGGCCAGCTTGCAAGTGGCACGGCGGCGGCTCCTTGAAGGAAACGGGTTGTGGAGGGGGCGGCTGCGCGCAGAAAGACGCATATGCGCGGAGGACATCAAAGCGAGAGAGAGGAAGAAGAATAAGATGAGATGCAATGCTCAGTGAGGCACACGGGGAGGGCAAGGAGTGCACACGTGACAGCGTGGTGCCAGCGCAGCAGCACACCCCCACAGGAGGCCGCGCGGCCCGCGTAGCGGCCACGGAACCTGGCAGAAAGACGAGCGGAAGAAGGCGGGGGACTTGCGACTGCAGCTCCCGCAGTACGTCGATCCATCTTCCTCGTGCTTGCTCCGTAACGCTCTGCCTTGCGCCGCCCTTGGTCTCCCCTCACAGCGACCTCTCGCCTGCTCTCGCTACGGTAGCACGTCCGCGTCCGCGAGAGAGAGGCCGAGATGCGGTGGCGTCAGCGAAGGGGAGGCCGCGCACGATGCGCCCACACGGGCCCCAGGCATCGCAAGTGCGGGTGGCGACACACACAGGGTGAAGGGCGAGTGATGGCCACCACGAGTTCAAACGCCAGGAAAGCGACCCTTGTCTCACACTTCACAGAAAGCAAGCTCAGCAGCCGCGTCAGTGCATGATGATGTGGGAGTCAATGGCTCAGCCTGTGCCAGGCTTCTTCTGTTAGTCGGTCACTGGGTCACGGACAAGTCCGCAACCGCACGCACACAGCCACGCCTCACCCGCGTCACTGCCGCACTGCCGCTAGATCCCGCCCGTCTCAGGCGCTCCACACGCCGTCGAGTCGGCCCATGCGCCTAACGGGCTCTTCCTGCCACCCCCCCCCCCGCCCCCGCCCCGTCCTCGGATGGGTGTTGTGCGATCGGTGCCGGACGGAGTTGACCGGTCTGCACGCCTCGATCCAAGTCGGTCGTGTCCAGTGTCCTGCTCGGGAGCGGAGGCTGTGGCGTCAGCAGTGCGGGTAACGGGGGTGTTCCGGGTGCATGCCGGGCGGGCGCGAGGCGGAATCCGGCCACCCCTGGGTCACTCGCGAAGAGAATAAAGCAAACGATAACGCGTAGGTGCGAGGATAGGGATATGGAGGGAAGATATTTAAAGGGTGAACTAAGAGCGTGCTCGCATACTATACCCCTTACTTCTCGGTTTACAGTTATAATACTTACTTTGGTCTGTCGCATCATTTGCTGTGCCTCCAAAACACAGAGCCTCCTTTCATTCTTTTCCCAGCGTCGCATCTTCATGATCCTCGAGATGCTCATTCTGTCCAGAAGCACACGCACGCTGGTGTGCGGGCAGAGAGGCACCACGTCGCCAGCACAAGCCGGAGCTCCGAGGAAAAAGGGAGGAGAATAAGCAAAATTAAAGCCTCATAAAGGAAACGACGCTACGGTATGAGATAAGACAAAATAGAGAAGGGAGGAGTTTTTTGGCTTCTTAGTTGCCAAGTGCAGGGGTATTTAGGGCGATGTGAAAAGGGTGGAGAGGGAGATGAGTGTGAATGGGAGAGAGAGAGAGAGAGTTGCACCAATCTTTCGTTGCCTTCACTCCCCCCCTCCTCCTCCTTTGCACAACGCGTTTTCTGTTGCTCAATGGTGTGGGTTTGCCTGAGTTCAACTTGGCGAGGCGTCTGCTATGATTATGGTTCAACCGGGACTCCCTTTATAATGATGCGGTGGCTTTGTTCTTCGATGGCTTCCGTTGCTTCTTCAGGATCTACGGGACTATGTTGAGGAGACGAGCAAAAAAGAAAAAAGAAAAACTAAAACAATTAAAGCCGAGGACTCAGCAAGGCAGGGGCACCCAAACTTGCCGAGCATGCGCTCTTGCCTCACCCACAGCACGTGCAATCCCACGTCCGTACAGAATGCCCGGAGGCGCCACCGACGCGTATGGAAAACAAACGCGAGTTCACCACTGGGAGTCATATGTGGCTCGTGCAGTTTAAGGAAAGACACAAATGAAGAGAAGCGAAGCAACGGCAAAAGCTTACACGAAGAGAGAAAAGGCCACGCGAAACACTGTGCACAATAGCGAGAAGGGAAACATGCCCCATCCGCGCCAGCACTAAAGAACTCTGATAGCCGCTAATTAAAAACATAGCGCAACAAGCAAAAACATCCTGGCACACCTGCTCACGCCCGCTCGTACGGTGATATTGAGTTGCGCGCAGACAGCATGGAAGCGACGCCGGTAACGACCACACGAGGACGAGAAAAGAAACAATAGTGCTCCAAGAGAGAAAAAAAAAGAAAGAAAACAGACGGGCTGCCGGATCAGCACAAAGACGAAGATCGACTACGTCTCTCTTACTCCTGTGATCACGTAGTCCAGTGATGTGGTCCCGCTTGATGCTTGGGAGCGAAGAGAATGAGGAACGCACGGTAGCAAACCTATATATATATATACATATATGAGGGGAAAACAGTGAAAATTCGCGCGAGAAGAATCGAGGCAGCGAGAGAATGAGTGCAAGAGCAATAAAGAAAAACAGAAGCAACCGTACTCGAAAGCGAACACAGAGTCAGCGCGCCTCGTCACTTGTGACCGCACATCCACTCACACTTACTCGGCCACTCCTACCTCACGGAGTATGTGGGTGGAGAGGATTCTGCCCACAAGACGGAAGACGCAGGGCTTGGAAAAAAAGATGAGAAGAAATATATACACACGAACTCATCCCCACCAGAGAGAGAGAGAGAGCGATGGGAAAAGGGAAAATCATGGGAAAGCGGAGGGAGTCAGAAAACAGTCGTGAGATTCGAAGCAACTGACTAACCTGTAGAGCAAAGGGAACGATGCGGATAAGTACATACGTATACATATACATACATACATGTCCTGGCCAAGAAAGCAGCAAAGAGCTGAAACCCTCGCACGCAAACGTGTGTGTGTGTGTGAGAGAGAGCAAAGCGGCAATAAAAACATGAGCACCAACGCACAACACTACGAATACACAAATATGAAGCGGAGACACACACACACACACACACACACACGCACACACAACTGAAAGGGCAAAGAAGGAGCCGAGAGAAACCCGAAAACAAAAGAGACGAAGTGCATTTCTCAGCCGTGTGCACGATGGGCAGACACTCAGGAGAGTGGAGAAGCACACGAAAACAAAAAGGGAGGAAGCTGGGCAAGAGTCTTGGAGTGCGAGAAACACGCGTGGGTACATGTGTAAATGTGTATGTGAAGGCTCCTGTCGCTACGCCCACTACAGCCCGTCAGTGGTCTTCTCTGCTAAGCGCCGCGGGGTTTGTTCTCGGTATCAAGGGCCACATCCGATTCACACACCACCTCCTCAGCCACCGCAGCCCTCTGTTTTTCAACATCGGCGACCTCGCTGTGCAGACGAGCGCGCTCCACCAGGACACGCCGGCAGTACGAGCGGTAGCGCAAGTGCACTATTACGTCTGTTATGAAGGCGCTCGTCGCGAGCCCGAGCATCACGAGCAGCGGCATCATTACGCAGTGCTTGCCGAAACAGCGCCTGCTGCCCTGCTTCTCCGCCTGCACCGTGTACCACTCGCCGTACAGGAAACGGTTAAGCAGCACGCTAGCGACCATGGTGGCACTGAAGCAGAAGTGGTAGTGCTTCGCAGGGTCCTTTGCGAAGATCGTGCGCGCTACCAGAATTTGAGAGGCAGCGCAGAAGCCATTACCGAGCGCGGCAATCACGTACGGCAGCGGGAGCGCGGCAGCCGGCAGCGTCAAGAACATAATGATGCTAGTAATGATGGTTGAGGTAGGGAAGAACAGCGCAATCGTGATCGGCACGCGGTCCTCCGCCTTGCGCTTCTGAGACCACACCTCGAAGAAAGACATCATCAGGCGGCCCACCGCGCTGCCCACGCCGTTCAGCACTGTCAGCAAAGCAGTAAGGGACGTCACCGGCGCGCTGCCCTGCAGAGCACCCAAGATAAAGGTCGCATTGTAGATGATCACAAACTCGGCACCGAAGACACACAGCAGCGTCCACCACAGAGCCCACAGCTCAAGGGTGCAGAGATTCTGCAGGAACGTGCCCTGGTACTGCGGTGCAAGGTAGTCCACATCCGTCTCTGTGGGGACGTGAGCCGCCCGCTGCCCATCGCCTTCGAGGGTCTCCTCAGTCAAAGTCAAGGCAGCCTTCTGCGCGGAGGCGTCAGCATCAGCGTCAGTGCAGAATGGTTCTCTGTCTGGCAAATGGCAGTCATTCGCGCGGCTCTCGCACGTCTCGTCGTTGTCGCTCACATTCCTGCTCTTTCGGCATGTAAGCTGTCGTCTCAGGCATGCGGGCAGCGGGACGGCGATCAGCATGTACATCCCAACCAGCACAGCTGTTCCACTCGCGAAGCCAAGCTTGTGAGTCCTGCTCAAGCTTAGGTACGCAACGAGCGCGGACGTCGTCGGCAGGTAGACGATGAAGAGCACCAATATGATGAAGCCCAGGATGAAGCGCCACATTGGTGGGGCCTGCTTGAGGTACCGTGTCTTCGTCGCGAGGAGGCGTTCCTTCGCCTCCTCGCTCAGATGGCTCTCCTGGTACCCGGTCAGGTGGTACGCCGGCAGGCGCATCACGAGGGCGCAGGTTGTATTCGTGAGAAAGGCGAAGACAGCTAGGAAGAACAAGTAATCCGAGACCTTCTCGTGAAAGAATCCGGCGAAGAAGGAGCCAACAATCGCGGAGCCGAGGCCAGGAAATGTCTTCAGCAGCGCGATCACGGGGCCGCGGTTTGATGGGAAGTATGACAGCACCGTCATGCAGCAGACAATGTCTGTCAGGGACATGCCCACGCTCTGGAAAGCGTTGAAGACGCAAAGCCGCACAGTGCTGCCCTCAATCAGGCCCTCGAAACACAGCGCAGTCAGGACAGCACCAAGTGGGTACGAAATCATGGACAAGATCGCCACCGGAAGGGGGCCAAAGTAGTCGTACAGTGCACCGAATGGAAGCATGAAGAAGCCGAACACAAGGCCGACTGTCGTCACGGAGGCCAAGTCACGCTGTGAGAGGTTGTAGCGCTCCTGCATCCTTGGTAACACGAGAGTAAAGGCATAGCCAAAGGAGCCGCAGATAGTACCAAAGGAGCCGACGAGAAGAAGAGCGAAGCGGTGCAGATCGCTGATGCGCCCCTGAGAGCCACTCGCCAGCAGCTGCATGTGCGGTTTCGTGTTTGGATGATCTGCCATTTTTCTTTCATGAAAAAGTGTGTCTGGTGCGAAGCGAAGAGGTGGAGAAGGGACAGGGGCGGAGGTACTGTGAGAGGGAAAGAAAGGGTGCGCTAGACGACTCGTAGGCGTAGAGGCACTTCCGGAACCTTTGCGTAATGCTCTAGGAGACAGCACTGCTTGCTGAATGCGTGAGAAATTCACGTCTAGTCCTTCTGCTCCGAAATACTTCGCTATTGCGTTGGCAGCTAAAGCCGTGGGTAGTGTATGAAAGGAACCGGGCGGGGGGAGTTGTTGAGTGCGAGAGCCATGGGGATAATCTGCTCGCTCCGCTTCTCAGACAAACAACAAGGAGAAGAGAGGGGAGGGAGAGGGGGGAGGGCTTAGAGAAGCCAGAGGAAGTGCTGCGTGTGTCTGGTAGCCGGTTTTTGTGTGTGTGTGTTCGGCTGAAGAGAGAAAAGAGGGGAAATGGCGGAAGAGGCGTTGATGGCGCTGAAACGGAAAACAAAAGCGAAAAAAAAACAGGGGAAGAGGGGAGGGATTAGAGAAAAATAAAGATCCTACCCAACGAGGCACAGAGGCAAACAAAGCGGTTGAGTAGCCCCTTGTTGCTTCCTGGCATCATGTCTTTGGTCGCCGATGACCTCGGCCTTCAAACTCACTGAATACGAGCAAGACAGGCGTTGTAGTGCGTGGCAGAGGAGGAAAACAGTGGCTCTCACCACGTCTTCGTCTCTGCACTCGCCTGAGTCCATGTACATGGCCATCCTCCGAGTAAGTGAGGTACAGCCGGGAAAGGTGGAATGTCGAGGAGAGAGAGAGACCGAGGTGCAACAAAAGGAAGGGGTCTGCGGACGGCGTTGGTGCACACGTGTGTGTGTGTGTGTGTGCGTGTGCTTCCCAAGACTGCTGGAGCCGAGATGAAAAAAAAAACGTGCGTAGAGTTCTCTCGACCTCTCGCCATTATACGCACGTCAGCAGTGACGTGGCAGAGTCCTCGCCGTTTGATGTAGTCGTATAGAGTAGAGGAGAAGATAGGGAAACCCCATGACCAACGCCACGCTTGAGGAGGAGTGGAAACGGAGAGGCAACACATAACACATACCCACACACACACGTTCACCGCCCCCCCCCTCCCTCTCCTTCTCCCACATAAGCACTCACACATACATGCACATGTGGAGGTTGTGATGTACGTGTAGTTGATTAGTGGAAGCGCAGGATAAAGCGAAGAGAGAAAGTGGGAGAATGCGGAAAAGTACAAAGAAAAAAACCGAAGCAAAGGGGTGGAAGGAGAGAGAAAGAGAGAGAGGCGGGAGACATCAGTAAGAGCGCTGTCTTCGTTGACAGCGCGATCCTCCCCACACTCACTCACCGATGTCATCCGACAGTACTAAGACCCGTGTCGGCTTACATCATTGTAAAGCAAACCGAAAAAAATAAACGAAAATGCCGAGCCAACAAGTCGACGTTATTGGCGCAGTGCGAGACAATCTCCCTCGCACACAAATTGCGCTCTGCGAGGAGGCAGTTAGAGCTGTGGGGGCTTTTTTTCCGGTCTTCTCGCTTGTTGGCTGGGGCCGCTGCTATTCTGGCGGCAATCGGTGAACTTCGTGGCGAATGTGAAAGAGAGAGGACGGGGAGGGGAACTGGAGAACGGAGAGAAGGGGTCGCGCACTGCTTCAACTTTGAACAAAGGAACGCACAAAGCCATAAGCGCTTTCTTCGCTTCTGCGTCACATCGCGTTTCTCTGCCACGACTCTTTCACAAGTCCGTGTCACATGCACAGCCACGTCCACCATCACTGGCGCACAGAGCCTCCCCATGCGAGTCTGCCTGCGTCTCCTACGCAGCTAATCACTGTCTCTCTTCTTGCTGGCCCCTGCACGTGCATTTAGCTCCGCGGGAGTATCCAACGAAGGAGAGAAAAGCGATAATTGTGTTGAGGAGTGTGTGGGTTGGAGAGGGAGGGGAGGGGGGCACAGCTCATGCCTGCACACCGGCTTGCTGAAGCGCTGCTTTCACTCGAGCCCACGCCTCACGTGCATTTAGGGTGTGAAGCCCTCCACTCGTCACTGCGCACTCGCCGCGCGGGAGTGGAGGCATGGCGGCGTCGAGCTGGCGGATAACAGCCGGCAACAGTACGAGCCCCAGTGGACTGTAGGTCAGCCACGCTGCCGTCGTGAGCGTCTCCGCATGCGCAACGCTAGGTTGTCTCAGCGGTAAGACGGCTGGAGCTGCCAAAACGTGCCTGTCACCTCCCACGACATCGGACGCGCCGTAGTCGCCGATAGGCTCCATGCCATTCACTACCAGCACGGGCACCTTTAGAATTCGATTAAGAGGTTGAAGGACGTGCTCATACAGTGCGCTGAGCTGCCCAGCTAGCCATGCGTACGACCCATACAAAGGTGGAAAAGGCGCGCACGGTGACGGCGGTGCTGAATCAGACGACGCCATAGCGCAGCTCGCCGTCGCTGCTACGCTCTCGTGCGTGGTGCAAGGCGCGCACCACATGCGCCAGATGGCTTGCAAGCACTCGTGCACCGCATATCCGAGGACCAGGCACACAACGCCCCGCAGCGACGCCGTCAGGGAGGTGTACACGCGCAGGTCGACCGCCGGTGTCAGCCCAGAAGAGGCGGTAGCGGGGAGAACCACGTCCAGCCGTGGGTGGTTCACTGCTGCACCACCAGTAAGAAAGAGTGTGCCAGTTTCCGAGGGGGCAGTCACGTCACACTCGGAGATAGTTGGGAGGTTGATAGCCTGCCACAGGCGCTGCAGGGCACGGTAGGCGGAACTCACGGGCAGCAGCAGCAGTGTACGACGCACAGATGCTCCTCCTGCCGTCTCCTTGGCGTCTCTTACGAGGGCTGAGGAGGAAGCAGATGTCACTGCTGAAGGATCGCTTGCTGGAACTGGACCATCACCACCAGACACATGAGGAGGGCCTAGCGCTACTCCAGGCATCCGTGCGTGTACGTGCTGGAGCACATCCCAGAGGGCATCGACCACCACACTGAGCAGAAGCACTGACCTCGTCATCCTGGACTTACCACCGCCCGTCTCCCCAGAAGAAGTCGTAGTGGAAGGTTCGAGCGAAAACCTCATAGCACTGCTGCGTCCCTGGACCTCCTCTGCCCAGCGCACATGCAGCTCCCCCAAGCTCTCCAGTGGTGGTGGTGGCAGCGGCGGTGCTCGTCTCCCGCTATGTGATCTGAGTGGTAGAGAACGCGTCGCCACGTTGTCTACGCGATGCAGCTTAGACGGCTGCGAACTCCCCGCCACGACACCGGCCGAGCTCGACAGCACAGCAAGTTCCGTGACGCTCAGGTCAGTGTCGCCCATCCCGTGCAGCTCACGCGACCGCTTCACGCCATCAGTGGCTTGAGACTTGAATGCGCCCACCGCAGCTGTGACGGAGCTGGAGGACGAAGGCTTGGATGAGAGCTGCAGGCGCAGGCGAATCGAGGCCGCAGGGGCGGTGACAGTGCTGGCAGGGCCTGCGGCTGGGGGAGACAGAGGTGGAAAATCTACGGCGCTGCATGGCTGCTGTAGGAGCGCGACCACAGCTGGCGCAGAAGCCGCAGAAGTGCTTGACGTTGTCGGACATTGCCGCATTGATGAGACGGAAGCATCTTCACTCAGCGCACCACTGGAGGCCTCTGCAGGAGCCGCGCTAGAAGATGGTCTGGACGGCATCAGTGATGCGGCGAGTGGTGGCGGCAGACCAGCAAGCGAGGCTAACTCCACACACTCCACAAGACTGGCGACTCGAGCGGCGAATTCCTCCTTGAAAGATGGTACTGTCTTGTCCCCGGCGTCCTTCGCAGTACCGCGGTAGCCCGCTGCACCAGCGGCTCTCCGAGAGCTTGCAGCTGTCCCTTCGGTGTCTGGCGGGGCAGGTATCGTGGAGTTGAGCGCCGTCGTGCGGTGCGAGCTGCTGTCGGTCTTAGTCATGTTCGCATCGTAGTTCTTACCGTAGCTCAGCTGCCATAGAAAGTGAAGTTGCCGGAGTATCACGCGAGGGTGCCGCAGCGCCACTGCCGCGCTCAGCGCAAGTGTGTCCTGGGTGGCTGGGGTCACGTGCTCACGCCCTTGCAGGGTCGCTGTTGCTACGAAAGTTGGTGCGGCTCGGCAGCTGGCCGACGCCCTCCTCACTGGGTCCCGTTCACCCGTCAGCGATCCCGGCCCACACAGTGGTGGTGAAGACTGTCGGCATGGTGGGCTGTGTTCGCTGTCAGCCACGGCAGCAGCAGCAGCAGCAGCAGCAGCGGCGCATTCCTCCTGATATAGATCCTCCAGTGTGCTCCGAAACAGCGTTGGCATGGTAAACGGCGCCAATGACGTCCTCATTGCCGGTGAAGACACGCCAACAGTCTCTGCCGCTGTTCCTTCAGTGTTTGCCAAAGTGGGAAAAGGAGAGAAAGGTATGGCTGGCAAACAAGGCGGAGACATCAAGACGCTGCGTACGTACTGGGCCGTTGCACTCTCACCCAGACTGAGCACTGTCACGAGTGCCAACCACAGACGTGCAGCCGCCGTCACCAACGAGTACTTATCATGAGCTACATCCCTTCGTGAATCCTGCGTATTGTTCGTCGTGGCGACGACAGACGGTAGTGTCACCGGGGCAAGCCACCTGCAAACGTAGCTGAGCAGTGTCGTGTCCGACTCAACGATGTCTTCCAGAAGGGCCTGCAGCGAGGATACCGAGACGCCGCATCCGTCTTGCACCGCCTTGAAGCAAGAAGCGTCGGCTGCGCCGGCAGTGGCAGACGGACACTGGCGCATGCCCTCCGTGAGGGAGGCCAATTTCACGCCCATAACTGACTCCGCACTGTCACCGCTGTCTCCACGGCGTTGTTGTGCTGACTTGTGCAGCTGTCCAGCACTGCAACGCGCGTGGCGCGCCTGCAGGGACTGCACGGTGCTCCTTGCCTTCTCCACCATGGCAATGGCACCTACACGGCGCAGCTCCGCCAGAAACACCATTGCTGCTACGTCCATGAGTGCAGCGTAGGTGGTGGTACTCGCCGTCGCCGAGGATGACGCAGCAGAGGCTTCTATAACAAAAGGCGAGAGCGGCGTGCGCGCCACCACAGCAGCAGCAGACGCGGGGACAGACGCCACCTTGGGTTGTGGGGCCGCCTCATCCTCGGCGATGAGCTCTCTTGCCTCGCACTGATCGGTGCTATGCGAGCCGCCTGCTGTTGCACGGGTGGCAGCAGCAGCAGCAGCAGCAAAGCTGGGCTTGGCGTGCTGGTCGTCGCTGGTGATGAAAGCCGCTGCTTTGGTGGTAGTTACGGCCGTCGACAGCGAATGATGTAGACGTTTCGGATGCCGCAGGTGTGCCTTTCCATAGCGTAGCTCGAGATATGCCTTCCAGGCGGACAGGGTGAGAAGGCGTGGTGCAAAGGTGTCATGACTACCGGCAACAAGCTCCCCTTGTCCGAGCTGTTGATGCGACTGACAGACCGCCGAACCAGTCGGCGCCGCTGCTGTAGTGACACCTGTGCACACACCAGCCAACGGATAGCACAAGTACTCGTGCAAGTTCTCCTCAAAGTGGAGAAGAAAAGCCCTTGCAGATGTGTGCGGACACCACAGCAGCTCATCGAGCATTGTGAAGACCCGATGATCCGCCAAGGCGATGCACGGTAGTGCAGGAGAGGCTTCGGGCAGCTGCAGACGAGGAAGCGTGTCGGGCCGGCAGTGCACCGAGAATGAAGGCGGCAACGAGGACACTGGTAGCGGAGTGGTCTGAGGGTCTCTCGAAGAGACCAATGCCGTCTGCTCATCCTTGGGGCAAAGCTCACTGCCACCGTCGCCGACAGCGAGCGAGGATTCCAGAGATGGCACTGCAATAATGTGGGCGAGCCATGATGATCTAAGCGATGTGTCCACGAGCCACGCATGCGCTGCGAGGAGAGGAGGCAGACGCCCTAGAGGAGACCGCGGTGTCGGCGCGTGTGCTGCACTCTGGCTGGAACGACATAATGGAGACACCTTCGGCCCCTTCAAAGACCTTCCAGACGACTGCGCTGAGCAGCACGATCGTGTCAATTCAATGAGGCTCTTGTCGACTCGCTCGCTCTCGCCAGTCGTCGCGAAGCCCAGCGCCTGCAGCACAGCTAGCGCGTTCTGTGCTGCCTCGCTGCCTGGTGGGGCATCTAAAACAACAGGGGCGAGACGGCGCCAGCGACGCAAGCGCGACTGCATACATACCCCAATGTTCTCGCCTGCCTCCACGGCTGGTGAGACAGGCACGCTGACATCCAGAGCGCAGCCTTTTGCCCCGATCATCAACCCCTGCGCTTCGTCATCTTCATCCATGACGTCCTCGTCGCTGAGTGGCATTAGCGGCCTCCTAGCCACTCCCACCTCCACATTGCTGACGGCGGTGCTACACGAAGGACCCGCGATGATTGGTGTGGCATCGGTAGCTGCTCCTGGAGGGATAGCACTGCCGCTGCTGCTGCTGCGGGAAAGCTGTATGGCTAGTCTCTTATTGACTCCCACATCACTATTGTCACCATCAGTTGCGTTCGCTGAGCTCATCGCCGGCGTGTCAACAGCCTGGGGCTGTGGCGGCAACTTCATCAGAAGGGCTCCAAGATTGCCGGGTGCACTCGTCAACCCCCCTAGAGTTTTCTTCACCTGCGTTTCTTCGCTCTCCAGAGATGGACTGGGCAAAGGGGTAACAGCAGCAGTATTGGCGATGGTGAGACCGACCTGCTGCACGTCAGCGGGGTTTGTTGTTGTCGCCCCAACGACAAGCCGCAGTACACGTCGAGAGCGGGAAGGAGCTGTTCCATCAGCAGCCGACGTCAACAGCGGTCCGGGCACGGTAGCTAATGATGGTGCCGTCACAGCTTTATCGTTAACATCCTTAACCTGTGGTATGGGCGCCTCTTGGTTGCTGTTGAGGCTACTAACGCTGTTCGCGACGACAGTGTGAACTGCACCAGCAATTGACTGCTGCGCCAGGTCAGGCACCGCGGTAGAAGTTTCTTTTACTTCTCGTGCTCCCTCGGCCGGGTTAATCAAACTGCACGCTTTTGCCGCAGCGGCGCTCACATGCGCAAGGCGCAGCGCCTCCTCACACTCTCGTCGCCACTGCATTTCCTCCGAACTATCCCGCCATGCTGGCAGCGCCAGTGTTGCCCACTCCATCATGAGAGCACTGAGATCACCATAAGGAGACCTGGACACGACCAGTCCGGACGGAAGCGCCGCCGCACGCTGCCAGAGCCAGTGATGGACAAGAGGCAAACCGCCCTTCTCAAAGCGAGTGTGGTGATAGCAAGAGGCTATACAGCGTAGAGAGCTGCAAGCGGCCGGTGCAGAAACAGCAAAAACAGGCGACGGCGCTACGCTAGGCGCTCCCAGAAAAGGTGTGGCAGACAATACAGAGGAATGCAGCGGCGGGGCCAGCGAAGAAGCGCCTCGCCGCCGCTCTTGTCGGATAACGTCCAAGGTGAGAAGCTGAAGAATAAGTCGTGTGCGAGGGTGCGTGGGAGTCGAAGCAGTAGTGTTGACGTCTGCGGATGGCGCTGTCGTTGTCGATGACGCAATCGACTCCCACAGCTGATCCAGGTGACTGCACATCCACGCAGCGGCACCATCCTCAAACTTTGACTCGTTGGAGAGGTGCGATGAGGTTGACGATGGCCCCGGCACGCGTGGCTGTAGCTGCTGGAGAGCACGAAGAATATGTACGATGTGGTTCCCTGTTTCCATCTCTGTCGTCTGCCGCTGTGGCAGAGATGGTGGCAACCCCGCAGCGCCATCTAGTAGGCTGGAGCGCGCTTGGCTCGCCATGATCAGACGGTCGTCCATCAAGTGCACGCGATCAACACGTAGAGCAACGCCACCTGCTAACGGAAAACACGAAGCGCGGCTACGGGAAGAAGTGTGAGACCAGCTCAGGGCTGGGATGAAGAAAGCCCCGTCTTAATCCCAGCCCTGAGCTAATTAAAAGAGTAAAAAGGGAAACAGAGATTCGCAAGCCAAACACCCAAGGCTGCAAAGTCCCACTCCTGCGTTTACCGCCGTGCTACATGTGTGGGTGTGAAGCAACAGCACCCGTGGCGTGAGTAGCGGGGTGTGTATGCGAGTGGGTGTGTGTGTGTGTGTGGGTGTGATGACGCAGCAAATCCCGCACGGAGCCACCGTTCTGAGTCCCGCTCCTGTCCTCCTGTGGCGGCAGCACGGGGCAACACCACGTCCCCGCAAAGACGCAGCAAAATGCTAAAAAAAAAAAGAGAGGAAAAAGCGGGAAGAAGAAGCAAAGCCGAACAGCCACAGCGCCTCACCCTCTTTACGTCTCTCTACGGCCGTGTTTTAGAGGCGTGGGCGTGCACGTGGCTCCTGCGGCTTGGTGCATGGGGAGCCGAACGAGGGAAGGTGCCGAAGAAACAAGAGCAGAACACAGGCAAGAGAGGAGAGAGTGTTTTCCATCATACACCTGTGTGACAGCACGTTGTCCTTGTCGAGGCCTCGTAGTGCGGGGGGGGCATCAAGGCGTCTTGAAAAAGTGGTGGGTGTAAAGGATGAGGCAGAACCAGAGAAGAGAGAGGTGCGGAAGGGGAGGACAGCGACCAGGAAAAGGAGGCGCCAAGAAACACGGTGCGGCAGACTACAGGAGAAGGCAAGTGACAGAGGTGAGCCAGCTGCTGTTGCGGTTGCCTGTCGGTCTCACCTCTCCATATCCCATTCTCCAGCGGCCTCCTATCACTCAGCAGCACCCGTGGCCCTACGTCAAACCTCCGCCCTTTGCTCGGCACAGTGCACCTCGGCGCAGAACAACTCCATCCTCCGCTTCCTCTTTCTCCTTTCCCTCTCCTACAGGGCACACACACACACAGTAGGTGCCCACTGTAAGCCTCTCTGAAACCATACGGTACGCGCGTGGGCGTGACTATGAAGCGAATCCTGCGAAAGAAAGCGGAAACGGTCCGTCTGCCCGCAACTACGCGGCACTGACCTCTTTACTGGTCGGCGTAAATCGTTCGTTTCCGTTAGTTCCACCACACCGCTTAAGGCGCAACAAGGGAGCCGAAAGGGAGAAAAGAAAATTAAAAAAGAAGGAACGCACAGGCAGAGAAAGGGCGGGTGGAAACGAACAGGTAACCCCACCAGCCTTCTTATTTTTCGTCTTTGGGTCGCACGTCTACGCACACACAACCAAACAAAGCGCACAGCCCCCTCTCTCGCCACAGCGCTCCTCGACGGCTTGTCGCTTGGCCTTTGCCAGCTGTGCTACGCCCACGTGGAGGCAAAGAAAAAAAAATAATAATAATAATAAAAAGGCAAGGAGGAGGTGAAGGGTGGACTCCACGCATAACGACAACGATGACGATGCAGGAAAACAGAGACACCAAAAGACAACGTGCGTCGTTCAGCCCCCCCCCGCCCCGCCGGGCGCGTCGTGCGCCCGCGCGCGCTCGCGCACACTACGCGACGACCACACGTACGTCACGAAAAACGAAAGACGTACGCGCG